>NW_013952612.1:322896-325727 GCF_001266775.1 Austrofundulus limnaeus
CTGTGAGCCTTTGTGCTAGCACTGATGCTATATTGCCTTATGTATTAGCTTGGTGCTAGTGCGACAAACAAGCTAAACTGAGGTCCTCCATCCATACTTTCACACAGAGACAAACGAGACAACCAATCAGTCACTCTCTCACTTAGGGACAAATTAGAGTTACCAATTAACCTAACAGTCATGTTTTTGGTCTGTGGGAGGAAGCCAGATTACCAAGAGAGAACCCACACATGCACGGAGAGAACATGCAAAATCTACCCAAAAAAGCTCCACCGGCCGGGATTTGGTCCGGCAACCTTCTTGCTGAGAGGCATCAGCTCTACCAACTGAGCCACCATGTAATATTCATAAATATTAATATAGAATTAGAAAATTAAGTTAGTATAAAAATGTCTGAAATTATTTACCACAGTCAGCAGAAAAGTTGAAATTGACAAAAAAAATTGAGTGGTTTAGTGTAAATGAAAATAAAGATAACGTGTCAAATTAATTTATGCAGGAAATGGGTTCATATTCAATGTAAACAAACTTGTCTGAATAAAAACTGCAGAGAAGCTCGGGCCTCACCAGGCTGGCTGTAGTTTGTGTAAACAAACACGTCACAATGCAGTACTGTGAGAGCGCCAAATGCAGGAAAGTGAAGCATCGGAGACTCTGGGTCTGTCAGGGAGGTGGTGGGGGCGGGGGGTTCAGCGTGGACATAATGGAAGATTATAAATATCTGGGGGTATACATTGACAACAAACTGAACCAGGTAAAAAACACCAACTCCGTCTACAGAAAGGGCCAAAGTCGTCTCTACTTCCTGAGACGTCTGAGGTCCTTCAACATCTCCCAGGCAATGCTCAGGATCTTCTATGAGTCTGTGGTGGTGAGTGCCATCCTCTATGCTGTTGCATGCAGGGGCAGCAGACTGACGGGGCTGACGCCAACAGACTCAACAAGCTGATCCGAAAAGCATGACCAGTGCCAGAGCTTGGTTCGCACTGACGGTAGTGAGTCAGACTCGTTTCTGGTGAGAGTTGGATTCCACCAAGGTTGACCTTTGTCACCGATTCTGATCATAACTTTTATGGACAGAATTTCTGGGCACAGCCAAGGTGTTGAGGGGATCTGTTTTGGTGGCCTTAGGATCACATCTCTGCTTTTTGTGGATGATGTGGTCCTATTGGCTTCATCAGATCCTGATCTCCAGCTCTCACTGGAGCGGTTCACAGCTGAGTGTGAAGCAGCCGGGGTGGGGATCAGTGCCTCCAAATCTGAGACCATGGTCTTGAGCCAGAAAATGGTAGGGTGCCTTCTCTGGGTCGGGGAGGAGGTCCTGCCCCAAGTGGAGNCCATAGCCAAGAATGTGATTACTGTGGTCCTCTCCCTCGCCGTCATCTGTGTCAACGGCACTCTGGTGCACACGTTCAGAAAGCATCAGGTAGGAACTCTGTGACTTCTACAAACCTGCTCTGGTTGTTTGTGTGCAACACTTTGAACAACGCTGTGGTTGTGTGAGGGGGTTGGATCTTTATCAATTTTTTTATCTGTTTTTGACACATGAATGTCAGGATAAGTGTTTTATTGTTAGTTTGTGTTTTATAGCTGGGATTGTTTATGTTTCTTTTTTCCTGATGTTTCCTGTTTCTTAGTTCTTTGTTAGTTTTGATGTCTTGTTAGACTTTTTGTTTTGTTTGTATTAAATAATTTTTATTTAGTTAGTTTTTCATGCCAGTCTGTCTTTTCAGGTTGTAGCATGAAGGTCTTCTCTTCCAACCTGACCTCTTGACCCTACAGGTCACATCTCCTAACTGAAATGAACTGTTCTGTAAAAGCTTTCTTAGAGTCAAACTCTGACCTAACATTTCATTAATCTGTCTTTGTCACACAGATCAAGCTGACACGTCAGTCAGTTTWAATTTTTGTGARTAGTRATAAAAAAGAAAAGAATCATTACATCTTGTRACATGATTTTTCCTTTTTTAATGTTTTATTCAGTTGTCACARTGATCACACCAGATGAACCTGAAATGATGATATGAATTGACATTTTAATCACATAGTGTTTGAGACGTTAACTGACTGATTTTCTTTATGTTTTCACACAGCAAGTGATCAGCTGTGCTCAGCACGGCCGTGTCGATAAAAGATCTATTTTTAACCAAAGGAAATGCTTCTTGGCACATGACCTTGTAAATATTACTATTTTTGACTAGAAAGAAACAAACTGGAGTTCAGCTTTCCTCCTGAAACTGACTAGAGGTCTCAGATTTGGTGGGCCAGCCCAACTGAAAAAGAAAAAAATGTAGCTTATTTTATTTTATGCAGAAGACCGAGTCGACAATCCAGGCTCAGTGATAGAGCTAGACCCCCATCCGGAGTGGGTGGGGTATGCTCATTAGCCCTAATCAGAGGTAAACAAAAAAAAAAGAAAAGGGAAAAGAAAGAAGTCTGATTTTCCTATGTTGAATAGTTTTTAAGTTATGAGCATTTTTGTATTTTTAGACAACTACTTTTCAGATGGAGCCCCCTCCTAAAATTTGGGGTCTATTGTAAAACCGTTGGCTGGTGCAGTGCATGTTGGACACATCTACATTCCTGCCAAATTTCCTGTCAGATTTAACATTCCTACATAAGTCTGATTTATAAAAGTGTGAATCAGAGTCAATCAGAYAAATATGATGATATGATTGAATAAGGTGCCTCAGCAGTTAGAGTAACAGAGTACAGAAACAGCATCACCCTTCTGTTTCTCCCCTCGTTTCATTCCTCACTACAATGTTGCTTACCACCACCTAGCATCTTTGAATATACTGTAATTCACTATAAACGGTCTATGAATTATT
>NW_013952612.1:329004-330660 GCF_001266775.1 Austrofundulus limnaeus
GCACTAATACGACAAAAACTGTAGATTCGTAGTTACACGGTCCATCTATGCTAACTTTATGCTGAGTTTATATATATATGAACTGAATATCTTTAAATAAAACTTGAATTCATAAAATCTGTTGAACTCAGGATGTAATATCTACTCAGATTAATTCATTTCTCTAGAGTTCATTAACTAGAACCCAGAGGGTACCATGTGACCCAGCAGCACTCAGCCTGTCACTAGAACTGATCAGTTTTCCACACAGGCTCTGAACACCTTCAGGTTCTTTATAAATCTGCTGCAGGCTGCAGTGGGAGAGGATCATCGGCTGTTTGTGAGTAAATACCTGTGCTTTGTTTCAGATGTAAAAGCTTCATGATGCAGCAGATATTTGGAACTGATTGATATTATATTTTTTTTATTTGTTTAAACTAATTTATAAATAACCATTTTTCTTAAAGATCGTAAGCTTTAAACTAAAACTTCCTGTATGCATAAATACTGGTAAAATGAGGCACATATTTTGTGTTAGAGGATTTATTTGTCTTTTTAATAAATTTCTTATTRTTAAAACAGACTCCAACATGATCATGAGACACTGAACAAGGTATGTTTATGTTTGTTTGTGAAAWTTTTCATTTTAAATGTACTGATATTGACTGTTTGAAATACAGTCAAATGACTGAATGAACTGGAAAACATTCTTAAAAATAAATGTCTGATTTTTCCATTCTGATMATTTATTATCATGTTGTTCATCAGTTTTCTGTTGACTTAAAAGCATAACTTCAAGCATTTATTGAGTTTTGTGCATCTAAATGCAGATTTTTCTTCCAAGAATTATAATTGATGTCTTTATTCGTGTATTTATTTATTTTTGCAGAATACAGACCAAGCTCCAAAAAATAAAAGTGATATTTTCTCCGTGCAAACCTTTACTGAGCTTATGATAGACCTGAATTAGACCTGCTTTCATTAAACGTTTTATTGATTTGGTCTGTGTCTCTCCTCAGGCAGCAGGGAGGAGATGCTGAACTTCAGCTCCTCCGGGCTCCTGGACCCCCTCATGAGTAACAGCAGCTCTGTGCAGACAGGGGGCGCTGCAGATCCCCCTAAAGACAGCTTCTCTAACGCCCTGACCAAAAACATTGTGGCCATGTTGGTGTGGCTGGCCCTCAGCATCATCAACAGCAGCATGCTGCACACCTTTCTGCAACACAGGTACACGTTCACTGCAGGTACAGGTAAATAATATTAACAACAAATGATCATTATGGATACAAATAKTGTAAAACATGCAATTAAAGTTTAGATCCAATCTGCAAACGTGACTCTTAATTTTGCTTTAAGATTGAAAAAACATGTTTTTCTTTATAAATAATGGTAACACTTTATTTGAAGGGGTGTGCATAAAACTGTCAGAAATATAACATAACACCTGTCATCAGCTGAAATAACTCCTCGTGAAAGTTTATGACTGTTGTCATTAAATGTCATTTGGTAAATTATGACACTTTTAATGCAAAGTTGACATTGTTTAAAATGTCTTTCTTATGACAACTTGACATTAATGAAGAAATCATAACCTGTTATAAAATCTATTAAATATCAACTTTAACATTTTATTACACTGTCATTTGTTGTTAGTCTTAACTTTGGCTGTCATGAGAC
>NW_013952612.1:331205-332615 GCF_001266775.1 Austrofundulus limnaeus
GATTTACCAGCTAAAAAGAAACAAAACTTTGCTAACTCACAGGGAAAATCTCAACATTTAACCCGTTTTTTTCCTCAAAATCAGTTTTTTGTTGCTACTGCTCAAACCTCAAAATTTTAGTTTTATGATTAAATTTCAGACAGTTCATTCAAATGATACGTTAAAAAGACTTTTATTCATTATATTTTGACAAAATGCAATTTTTGTTAACATTTTAGTCAAAACACTATATTTGCCTGTTTCTCCTTTTACAACTTTTGGACTTAATCCTCTTTTCGATGTGTTGGGTCACAAATATAACAGTATAGTGCAAAACACAAAGTGTATCTCATCACTTGTCCATTGGTTTTGTTAGGATGTTTATAAGCATTTGTCAGTGTAATAACACTTAATAATGTCTTTATAACTAGTCAAATGTTTTACACTTTACTTGAGGCAAGAATAAATATTACTGACTTTGTTATTAAAGCATTTGTCAGTGTAATGACACTTAATAACGTATTTATAGCTAGTCCAATGTTTTACACATTGAGGCAAGAGGAAATATTAATGACTATGTAAATACAGTACAGTATCTCTTGACAAGTCAGAGTATTTATAAGCATGTGTCAGTGTAATGACASTTAATGACATATTTATAACTAATCTAACATGTTCCACTTTACTTGAGGTAAGGGAAAACATTAATGACACATATATTGGTCTRATGACAGCCAAAGTTAAGACTAACAACAAATGTTAAAGTTGATATTTAATAGATTWTAMAACAGGTTATGATTTCWTCATTAATGTCAAGCTGTCATAAGAAAGACATTTTAAACAATGTCAACTTTGCACTAAAAGTGTCATAATTTACCAAATGACATTTAATGACAACAGTCYTAAACATTCATGAGGAGTTATTTAAGTTGATGACAGGTGTTATGTTATATTTATGACAGTCTTCTGCACACCKCTTCAAATAAAGTGTTACRTAAATAATTAGTAATAAAAACCTCACAAGCACAAATGTTTCCATTTCTTTCTCCTCTCTTTGTTTTGAACCCAAACAGTGTTTTCTACGAGAACCCACGATACATCATGTTTATCTGCATGGTGGTGAATGACGCCCTGCAGCTGACGCTCATAACCACGCTCTATGTGGTCAGCTACATTTTCAGGAAGATCCACGCCTCCGTCTGTTGCATTCTGGTGAGGAATAACTTATTTTTAAATTTACACACGCACTAAACTTGGTCTAATTTGTTCTTAAATCTTGTGCGTGTCAGGTTAACAGTGGTTTTTCTCTTATTTCCACACAAGGGTTTAAAAAAATAAAATTTAGAAAATGTAATAAAAAATGTCCTGATGCATCTCAGTAATCCAGGTAAAAAAATCAAAAAGAAAAAAAATTGTATAGGTCCTCTGGAC
>NW_013952612.1:333355-339097 GCF_001266775.1 Austrofundulus limnaeus
ACATACGGAATAACCACTGGTTTGGGTCTGGGTTTGGGGTCTTCATTTTCACCTGAAGGTTGCATGGAACACTCAGTTAGATTTTATTGGTGTTATTAATTGGAAATCCTAAAAAAAATCAGCTTAAACTGGGTGTACCTAAGAAAAATCTGCTTTTTTATTTCTGTATTTCTTCAGTTTTTATATTTTCTGAGAGGAAAACAACTCTGCTCCATCCTCAGGTGATGACGGCGGTCCTCACCACCCGCTCCACCCCTCTCATCCTGGCCGGCATGGCTCTGGAGCGCTTCCTCTCCATCTGCCTCCCCCTGCGCTACAGCCAGGTGTGCACCGTCCCCCGCACCCTCGTCCTCATCGGTGTCACCCTCGTCCTCGCCGCCACTCCTCCGGTCACAGACCTCCTCATCACCGTCCTCAGCGAGCCTCCCAGTTTCTTCCACGCCTCGGTGTTTTGTGACCACGGCCTCCTGTTCCGCCACCYGTCCATCTACTACAAGAACTGCGTGTTCGACGGCTTCTTCCTGTCCTTCGTGGTTCTGACGCTGCTCTACACCTACTGTAAGATCATGTTAGCAGCCCGAGCTGCGTCCACCAGCCTGACGTCGGTGAAGAGAGCCAGGAACACCGTGCTGCTGCATGGGGGGCAGGTGGGCATCAGGCAAGGAAAAGCAATGAGTAGTACAGCACAGTACATACCTGGTACTTACTGGGAAAACACTGGTACCTATGGTGAGCAACTGTTGAGCCTGTCATTACCTGATAATTAGGAGGTATATGTAKACACAAAGCAGTTCAAGGTAAATACTCAATGCATACCCTGACAGTACCAGGTACTAATCTGATAATGTACCCATTATGCGCCAGATCTGCACCCTGTAAGTATTTAGTTAGTACCAGATAAGGATACAGCTTGTATGTACCAGATAAGTATCAAGATGGTGTAAAGTATATATGTACATACATACTAGTTCTATGTAAATACTCGATGCATACCCAGATATACACCCTGTAAGTATTAAATATGTACCAGATAAGTACTATGTATGAACCAGATATGTGCTGGATAAATACCAGGACTGTGTGAGGTATATGTACACACATATCAGTTCTAGGTAAATACTCAATGTATACCCTTACAGTACCAGGTATTAATCTGATAACATACCCAAATATGCACCCTGTAAGTATTTAGTAAGTACCAGTTAAACATACAGTTTGTATCAGGTATGTACCAGATAAGTACCAGGACTGTATGATGTATATATGAGGTATATACAGTAAGTACCAGGTACTTATCTGATAACGTACCCATTATGCACCAGATGTGCACCCTGTAAGTATTAAATAAGTACCAGTTCTATCCTTATACAGCTTGTACCAGGTATTAATCTGATAACGTACCCAGATATGCACCCTGTAAGCATTTAGTATGTACCAGATAAGTACTATGCATGAACCAGGTATGTACAGGATAAATACCAGGACTGTGTGTGGTATATGTACACACATATCAGTTCTAGGTAAATACTCAATGCATACCCTGACAGTACCAGGTACTTATCTGATAACATACCCAAATATGCACCCTGTAAGTATTAAATAAGTACCAGTTAAGTATACAGCTTGTACCAGGTATGTACCAGATAAAGTATATATGTGCACACATAATATTTCTACATAAATACTCAATGTATACTCTTACAGTACCAGATACTAATCTGATAACATACTCAGATATGCACCCTGTAAGTATTTAGTAAGTATCAGTTAAGCATACAGTTTGTATCAGGTATGTACCAGATAAGTACCAGGACTGTATGGGGTATATGTACACACATACCAGTTCAAGGTAAATTCTTGTTGTATACCCTGACAGTACCAGGTACTTACCTGATTATGTGCCAGGTATGTACCCAGCAGGTGTGAGCTCAGAAAAATCCAGGTAAGTATGAATGCTGTAAAGACTCAGTACTTACCTCGTATGTACTCATTACATACTAGGTTTCGAATCCTGTAAGTGTCCTGAATATATCTTATTAGTACTAGTTACTGTACTGTTTTTTACTGGGTGTAAACCCTGTATATACACTACACAGGTTCCATGTAGGATAACTTTCTTGTAAAGATGGTAAAAGTTGTACACATGGTTACTGTTTGTCTCCTCAGCTGCTGCTGTGCATGCTGGCCTTCGTGGTTCCCTCTCTGCAGGCCGCTCTCATCTCCATCTTCCCCCTGCTGAGCCTGGAGATCCGCTACATCTTCTTCCTGCTCGTCTACATCATCCCTCGTTTCCTGAGCCCCTTCATCTATGGCTTTCGGGACGAGCTCTTCAGGAAGTACTGGATCCGGAACCTGTTTTGCCAGAGTCAGAGCGTCCTCCGGGTCTGGCCTGCGGTGCTGAAACCACCTCAGGAAACATGAAGCCTGCCCGTCAGGATGATGAGTCTCAAATCTGCAGTTTAATTGTGCAAAATATCAGAAATGTGATCAGTTTTTCAAAATAAAACCATTAAATGCCATCATATGAATATAATCAAATCAGTTTTGTCACCATTTCAATACATTATCATTAAATTTAATTAAAAAAGCTAAATAATTAAATCATAAAATACACATATGATGAGGTTTTAAAGTCTCTAATTTTTTATTTATTTTCTGGTAAAAGGAGATTCAGTTTCCATGTAGATTATATAAAAATCAAAACCAACATTTCTTTTTATTTGTTATTTATTTTTAACATTTAGAACTTGTCATTAGCCAATGCTCAGCAATATTTCTATTTTAACTTTAATCAGTTAAATTAAATTTGAATGAAAACAGAAAAAGGCACCAAAAAATAATTATAAAATTTGTATTAGTATTAGAAGCAGTAAAGTCTGAGTTTATTTACAATATTGCTTTAAATGACATAAAACCATTTGCTTTATCTTTTTTTATTAAAAACAAAAATGAGGTTGTAATTTCAAGTTGTGACCACAAGATGTCGCTCTCCTATAATTTAAAAGAAAGTCAAACAAGTTCTTTTCGGTCGTTTCGATCTCGTGCCGGAAAGTGACGGAAAAAGCCGAAGACTCCCCCTGAAGGAGACGAAGACAAATCGGAGTTCAGATGGAAGGAAGCTGTCTCCAGTTGACCGGAGTCTCCTCAACACTTCAGAGTTTCAGGAGGAGAAGAAGGTTTGATTTGTTCTCAGGAGGAAATATTATTTTTTGTTGTTGTTGTTGTTTTCTTGGAGCTTCCAGTCAGTTTTTATGTGGAAATGTAAAACTTAGAAASGCATCATGGGATGAATCTGAAATCTGAAGATGAGGATGATGTTCCGGTGATGAAGACGTGTCGTGACAAAACTCAGAGGTACGTCACAATTTAAAAATAAAAAAATACAAACAATGCACTTTTTGGTAAATAAATTATTTTTGATGCAGTTTTCAGATTTTAGAACAAAGGAATGATTTGAGTTATTTTCAGCTGCTGCTTCTCTCTGTTTTCCATCCAAAGTGTTAAATTATGGATAAACTTTATTTCTGTGTAGCCACGTGCACCCCCCCCCCCACAAACACACAAAAACACATTAAATCACATGCTTGATTATCTGCTGTGAAAATTAAAAGGAAATATAAAATAATTAAAATTACATAAAGTTTACAGCTGCCTTATGTTAGAAGAACAATATATAATAATAGCTTTTACAGTCCCCTATAATTAGGCTACAATGTAATTATATTGTAATAGAAACTGTTATAGAAATGGTTACTGAATATTTTAATTTTATTAAACATTTAACTTAGTGGAATTAAATTAAATCCCACTGATTTCAATGCATCAGTTAAGCAAACAGAAGCAGAGAAAAATGTATTTTATGTTAAAACAGGGTGCTAAAGAAGCTGAAACTAAGTTGTCAAAGCTTAATAAATCAGAAAATCAGCTAAAAGCTAAAAGTAGCAAATGCTACTTAATTAAAAGTAGCAAAAAGCTAATTAAAGCCAAAGTAGCTAAAAGCTAGAGACTAAAAGCAAAAAAAAGGCATGTGAAAAGCTAAATAGATAAATGCTAAAAGTTGCAAAAGGCTAACTAAAAGTGTCTAGCTACATAAGAAAGTGGCCAACAATTGAATAAACACAACTTAAGAGAAACTTTTTTTATTTCACGGACGTGTTTTTGCATCTTATTAATTTTATTCTACATTTAAGCAGAATAATGTTAATGTAAATGTTTTACCTTCATCTCCTCCTCATCCTCTTTAAAAACAGGAGCTCAGTTTTCTTTCTGTGATCACAAGAGAAAAGATTCAGCTAGAAAACTTTAAACTTTTGTTTCAAAATTAAATTATGTTCTTTTACCACTCAAKAGCAAAGTTTAAAAGTTTATTATTGATCATACAAATGGATAGCCAAACTTTTTTTTTTGGTAAAATCTGTCAGAAACTTACAAAAAATWACAAAACTGAGCAAAAAAATGGAAGAAACAACAAGAAAAGATAAAACATGATCACAAAGAAACAAAACGTGACAACTTATAATTAAAAAGCATCATTAAAAAGCACAAAACATAAACAGCAACATAACACAAAAGTGAACAAATTAAACCTAATAATTGAATTTTAATGATGAAAAACACAAAAAGACACAGAGACAATGCAACTACAGGGTTCTGTTAATCATTCACTGTTTAACACACACACACACACACACACACACAGACACACACACAGACACACACACACGTTCTGCACCAACATGCTGCTGTCAGATGGTTTTCAGCTCATGTGAGCACAAATCACAGGGAAATCAGATTAAACACGTGCAGTAAGAGGGGGAGAAGATTCAGGAAGGACTGAAGTCCGATTACTCTGCTTTAAAACAACATTAGCCTCACATTAGGCTAACACCTGAAGCCTCGGGACCTTCCCCACATTTCTGCAATTAGAGACTTTATAGGATTAGAGCTTCACGTTAAAACTGCACTTAACCTGCAGCTGCCGGCTGCAGCCTCTCAGCCGCCGCTCGCCCTGACGGGAAAGAAGGCGTCAAACACAGGAAGTTTCAATAAATCATCTTCTGAGGAGAAATGACAAAGTTAGGAGCTTTTTTTTGATCAAACCTTGAGATTAAAATTAGGCACAATCTCATGCAGCATTCTGAGACAGAGTGCGTGTCAGAGATGACTCTCAGCTACCACCACACCTGGCTTAATTTCAGTAAAAGCCAGCCAGCGTTCGATGAGATATTTTGCTAACAGACAGGCCCAGATCGTTTAGAGCTCAGACTGTAGGTTGGGGATCAGTCTCAGCTACTACCACAAAAAAATCTAAGCTCAATGTCTGCAAAATTAACCAAATTATAGGCATTTTTGTGTTTGCTGTGGCAGCCATCTTGGTTGCGATGTGCCCCAATCTGCTGCAGATGTCAACTTCCTGAAAGCTTCAATAACATCAATAAAACAAAGTTTTCTCACCAGATTTCTTGTGAGAAATGTTTGATTTTCTCTAAGAAAGCTRGAAAGAAAACTTGTTGCTAGGAGATACTAATAAAGCAACATTTGCAAACAGAGCAGGATGAGGTCGTGTTTTTCTGCCTCTGATTCGAACCTTTATTGTGAAAAGTGTTTCAGGCCTCTGAGCGACCTAAGATGTCACAATACGGGTTTTAAAGTTTGATGGGAACTTTGTTATTAATTCATCTGCTCAGAGGCTCCGTGGAGTTTGTTCAGTCAGTGTGTGAGTGTGTGTGTGTGTGTGTGTGT
>NW_013952612.1:340054-342225 GCF_001266775.1 Austrofundulus limnaeus
AATTCTGAGATTAAAAAGTCCGAATTCTGAGATTAAAGTATGAATTCTGAGATTAAAAAGTCCGACTTCTGAGTTTAAAGTCCAAATTCTGACTTTTTTCTAATTTTGTGAAAAAAGTCAGAATTCTGAGATTAAAGTCCGAATTCTGACTTTTTCCTAATTTTGCGAAAAAAGTCAAACTCCTGGGATTAAAGTCAGAATTCTGAGATTAAAAAGTCCAAATTCTGAGATTAAAGCCATAATTCTGACTTCTTCCTAATTCTAAGATTTTATCCTAATTCTGAGAAAAGTCAGAATCATTATTTTTTGTGGCCCTAATCCGCTTTCATAATTTCAGACTAAGAACTATATTATGATCATTTTTATAACTCTGGCYGCCATCTTGAATTTATTGGCTACAACGTAGCCAGTTGTAGAGATTTGTGTATCCAGTGGTTGTTCCTGAAAGTTTGGATAAAATTCATTCAGTCGTTCATGAGATATTTGGCCAACAGACAGACATGAATAAAAACACYTCATTGACAAAAAGTTGGGTTAAAGTCATTAAAAATGGCTGTYAAGTTGATGTCTCTGTGTCTTACTGGGAAACAAATTTAAAAAGTTTTGGTGAAAAAAAAAATCAACTTTTCTTTTAAACATCAGATGTTTTTTTCAGGTCTTATAATAAACATGGCCTCTGCCTCCAGACAGACGATCTCACAGTAAAAAAAGAAAAAATATTTTCCAAAGTTCGTGTGAAGTTTCTGATCTTCAGAGAAAAACAAAGAGGTTGATTTCCGTCATAGTTTGAGTCTTTTCACTGTGGAAATCCACCCCCTCTTGTTTTCTGAGACGCAGGAAGCGAGTGAGGAGAAACTCCAAGCTGATCTTCAGAAGGCAGCTGGTTAATTTGTCCACCTCACACCGCTCCCCGTCACTTCCAGTGGAAACACATCATTAAACCACATGCATGAAAAGAAGCAAAGATTACAACAACTAAAAGCCTTTTCATGGGCGCCTCATTATTTTTTTAAAAGCCAGAAGAAAGTTTTCATCAGGAGCTTCAGCGACCACACGTCCAGCAGGAAACCTGGTGGCTCCGGCTCTTCTTCGTTTGTTTTCAACAAAATGATCATCACGTGTGTGCAGTTTAACTCCAGCAACACATTTAATTTATAAAACAAGGCAAAGCAGCAGTTTAGACTTTAACTGTTTGACAGACAAATTAAAGAAGGTTGTTTGTGATCAGGATTGTTATCCAGCCTCTGTTCTCTCTCACACACCCCCGTCCTCGTTATTTCTTTCTGTCTGAAACTCGTCACGTTTTCTTCTGGATAGATTATTAAAAAACAAATTTCACTGATGCASTTTTCTGCAAAGCTACAAAAACAACAAAGAGAATGTTTGATTTCTGCTGCAAACTGAAAAGTTTTGGGCTTAAAGTAAAAAAAAAATCAGAAAATAAAATAAGATTTAGTCTTTTACTTTGAAAGGTTTTGGGCTAAGTTCATCTTATATTTGAATTTTTGCCATTTTGGTCAAACATTTATACAGTAGGTCAGAATGACTCAGCTACAGGCTTCAAAATGAGCTGTTTTAGACATTTTTGTGTTTGCTAGGATCCGTTCTGCAGCCATCTTGAATTGGATTGACTCAAACAGTGAATCAGTTGTAGCTCAGTTGAATCATGAGATYTTTTGCTAACAGACKGAGTTYACTTCAACAGATCAGTTATCAAGTGTTTGCATTGATTTTCAGCCACTAATATATCTAATTTTGGCTCATTTTGTGAAAAACTGGCTGATGTATAGCTATTTTTTGTTTGCTAAGTTAGCTTAGCTGTGGCGGCTATCTTGAATTTACTTTTCATCGTTATTTTCAAAATAAAATCCAGGTAGAGTGTTTAGATCTAAGCGATCGGGCTGTGATGTGTGTCTCTGTTGTGTGTCCTCTGTCTCTGCAGACAACACCATGGTGAAGGAGAGTTTGCCCAGCTGGGTCCACCAGGACTCTGACGAGGGGCTCGTCCACGTGAACGTCGGGGGTCTGAAGAGGAGCCTCTGTTCCAGCACGCTGAGGAAATTCCCAGATACCCGACTGGGAAAACTGCTGGCGTGTGACTCGGAGGAAGACATCCTGCAGGTGAGAGGTGATTTATGGGATGAAATGTCCCAGTTGACAGAAACCTGACC
>NW_013952612.1:343069-344758 GCF_001266775.1 Austrofundulus limnaeus
CTATACTCAGTGTTACACTCTTATATACTAAGTGTTAAACCCATTTATACTCAGTGTTGAAATCTTTTATTCTGTGTTAAACCCTTCTATACTCAGTGTTAAACTATTCTATACTCAGTGTTAAACTCTTATATACTCAGTGTTAAACCCATTTATACTCAGTGTTGAAATCTTTTATTCTCAGTATTAAGCTCTTCTATACTCAGTGTTAAACTCTTCTATACTCAATGTTCAACTCTTCTGTACTCAGTGGTAAACTCATTTATACTCAGTGTTAAACTATTCTATACTCAGTGTTAAACACATTTATACTCAGTGTTAAACTGTTCTATACTCAGTGTTAAACTCTTTTATACTCAGTGTTAAACTCATTTATACTCAATGTTAAACTCTTTTATACTCAATGTTAAGCTCTTCTATACTCAGTGTTAAACTCTTCTATACTCAATGTTCAACTCTTCTATACTCAGTGTTAAACTCATTTATACTCAGTGTTAAACTCTTCTACACTCAGTGTTAAACTCATTTATACTCAGTATTAAACTCTTCTATACTCAGTGTTAAACTAATTTATACTCAGTGTTAAACTCTTTTATACTCAGTGTTAAACTTGTCTATACTCAATGTTAAACTATTTTATACTCAGTGTTAAACTTGTCTATACTCAATGTTAAACTATTTTATACTCAGTGTTAAACTGCTCTATACTCAGTGTTCAACTGTTCTATACTCAGTGTTCAACCCTTTAATACTCAGTGTTAAACTCTTTTATACTCAGTGTTAAACTCTTTTATTCTCAGTGTTAAACACTTCTATACTCAGTGTTAAACTGTTCTATACTCAGTGTTCAACCCTTTAATACTCAGTGTTAAACCCTTTAATACTCAGTGTTAAACCCTTTTATACTCAGTGTTAAACTATTTTATACTCAGTGTTAAACACTTCTATACTCAATGTTAAACTGTTCTATACTCAGTGTTAAACCCTTTAATACTCAGTGTTAAATTRCTCTTAGGAAGGCCAAACAAAAGCATAAAGGAAACAGATGATAAATGTGTTTTTCAGGTGATAAAATAAATTTWATGTAATTGAACTTTCCCTCCCCCKCTTAAGTCAGGAGATAGAGTACTGGGGCATCAACGAGTTCTTRCTGGACACCTGCTGTAGCTACCGTTACCACGACCGCAAGCTGGAGAGCAGCCGACACCGCAGCTGGGACGACGAGAGCGACGTCAGCAGCGTCGACACGTCCGTGGACGAGATCTCTGATTTAAACAAGTCAGACACTTCGCCGCTCTTTGCGCCATGACTAAATTATGAATGCCCCTCTCAGTGTTAATCGCTAAGACATCTTCCTCCTCCTCCTCACCCACAGAGACATGCAGCATTTTCAGGAGGTGCGTTACGGGAACGTCAAAAAGTGTTTGTGGCTGACGCTGGAGAACCCGGGATATTCCATCCCCAGCAAGATGTTCAGCCTGCTCTCCATCGGAGTGGTGCTCACCTCCATCGCCACCATGTGCATCAACAGCATCCCAGAGTATCAGGTTGGTTGAACCAACAAGCTGACAGGATGCACTTTTCACAGTATGGCTCTAGAACTCATCTGAAACTCACAGTTTTAGATTAGATTAGATTAGATTAGATTAGATTAGATTAGATTAGATTAGATTAGATTAGATTAGATTA
>NW_013952612.1:345714-348373 GCF_001266775.1 Austrofundulus limnaeus
GATTAGATTAGATTAGATTAGATTAGATTAGATTAGATTAGATTAGATTAGATTGACCTTTATTGTCATTGTATTCATTCAGAAGAAGACAGAACATAACAAACATGGGAGAACAGGTACCCTGGGTCAGGCAGCCACAGACCCCAGCCCAGAGCAAGGATCATCTTCATGAAGACACCATGAGGAGGTGCTACCCTTAACAGAAAAACTAAAAACCACACAAGGATAGATGAGGAGAAACAAAACAAAACATCATATTATATCAACAATGTGACACACTATGGTGTTTATAAAGAAAACTCTGCATAGAGCACATTTATTAGCCAGAGGAGTGAGTGAGTTTAGGGGTGTGTGTATCTGAAGTCATGAGTGTTGTGTGCTTGTGTGAATATCCGAAGAATGAGCCCGAAGAATATGGATGGTAACTGTTCATTCTGTGCAGCCTTCAGCTTGCTCCAGGAACCAGATCACAGACGGGTGTGAGAGGGGTGGGGTAGACCCTCAGTCGACATAAACATCCAGGAAGAATTTAGTCCACAGCTCTAGGTCGTTGTAGGGGAGAGACAAATTCTGTAATCAGTTGTTTTGGGAACAGAAGAGCCAGGCAGACAATAACAATTTTCCATCTGCTTTTATGTTCGCTGGTACCTCTCAATGTGGCGAATCCAATCAGACAAATAATGTGGAGAAATTCCACCGAGCTGAGCTATCAGCTTTCTCCAAGYTAAATTCCATCTGGCCAGCAAAGTCCAGGGACCACAGCCGGTCCACGACCCTCAGCAGAACCGCTTGCAGACCGAGTCCAGCTCGCACAAGGCAAAAGTCTGAGTGCTGATAGAACGACAATCCTTCATAATCGGTCAGGCAGCCAGGAGATGAACAGCCACCGATGCTGTTTTGTAGAACAGAGACCACCAAGCCAATCTGTAGAATCCAGTGATCGGAATCCAAATATACAGTATTATCAGAACAGAGGCACCACCTTTGACAGGTCCTCCCATGGAAGAAAAAACTTTGTTCCAAATATTTATTAAGAGACCAGCTAACCAAATCCATAAAAATAAAAATAAAAATATCCATTTCTGGTTTCGGATGAAAATGTAGAGAGGGCTCCGAGCAGCAGAGCAGGGAAGATAAGGAAGGGCAGGAGAGAAGGAAAAGTGTCTTACTCCTCTGAGAGCAGAACAAAAAGAATAACAAACCTCTCTTTGTTTGTTTGTTTTTGTTTTTCAGACTTTTGACGCAGATGGAAAGGTGATCGAGGACCCGACCACCCAGGCTCTAGAGGTGTTTTGCAGCTGCTGGTTCACATTTGAGGTGAYGAGAGTTTTGTGTTCCACATTATTCATGTGAACATTTTTAACACATTCTTGCACATTTAAATAAAAAAAATGTTTCTGGTCTCAGGTCATGACGCGGCTGCTGCTCGCTCCGAACAGGAAGAAGTTTTTCCATCACCCTCTCAACATCATCGACATGGTGTCTGTGGTTCCCATCTACATCACCCTGATCTTTGACCTGACCGTGGGGTCTGAGTCYGAGCTGGGGAACCTGGGTCGACTCATACAGGTGGGACACTGTTTGGCTCCAGCYGCTCTGCAGTGTTTGAAATCAGCCTGCAGTGTTGGCTTCAAATAGAGCTTTGATGATTTACAAAGAAAAAGCATGCGGGTAGAAACGACTGCTAGCTGTGCAGCTCCGCTCACACAGACTCCTCTTCCTCTCAGGTGTTCAGGTTAATGAGGATCTTCAGAGTTCTGAAGTTGGCTCGACATTCTACAGGTCTGCGTTCTCTGGGAGCAACACTCCGGGTCAGTTACAGGGTCACACAATTCTAAAGGTTTCCATCTATTCAGTCTGTTTYAACCAACTAGATCCTGTGCTGGGCCTGAGGGGCTGACCTAACCAGCCTATCAGGGTCCACCTGGTCCAAACTCAAGCTCTCACTAACACCTCTTCACAGCTTATGTCTGTTAACCCAGAGAGAACATGTGAACTCGTGTTAAACATGTTTGTAAACCGTTCAAGACGTAATCAGTGGTTCCCAAAGTTGGGGTCGGGACCCAAAGTGGGGTCCTAAAACATTAAGGTGGGGTCCTGAAAAGATTTTCTGAATTAATTATATTTTTGCCTTAGTTGCCTAAAATGTATAAATGTAGAATAATAAATATTACTATACCCATGTTTATTTGACCTGATACAAATGTTTATCATCCAAAAATAGTTGTGGGCTCAGGTCTCTGCTACTGTTTTGTGAGTCAAAAGCTGAAAAGTTTGGGAACCACTGCACTTCAGAAATCAATTTAAAGGGTTGCTGATGTAATGTTTTCCCTATAATTATTACAAAAATATAAAATAAGTATAAATAAGTGTTTATATTTGTGTAGCTTTTGTTTTTAGGGTTATTAACAAAGTTTGTGTACTCAGACCAGTAATATTTGGGCTCACAAGTTTTTGCCATGAATATTTTGTGGGTCAGAAGATAAAAAGTTTGGGAACCACTGGTCTAGATCATGTTTGTACAGTTCTACAGAAACACACACGTGCACAGCTCTGTAAACCAGCACACACGTGCACAGCTCTGTAAACCAACACACACGTGCACAGCTCTGTAAACCAACACACACGTGCACAGCTCTGTAAACCAACACACACGTGC
>NW_013952612.1:348623-351125 GCF_001266775.1 Austrofundulus limnaeus
AATTTTAGCTATGTCAGCTACTTTTTAACGATTTTAGGCTCGTTTCTGCTTTTTTAGCTATTTCAAAACAAACTGCAAGTACTTCTTTTCTTGTTTTTGCTGATTAGAAACATTTCACTCTCATTTCTTTGTTAATTTTAACTTGTTTCATTTACTTTTAGCTTCTTTTTGATCATTTTAGAGGCTTTTGGCTCTTTTTTTAACCCTATTTCTATCGTTCTACTGATTTTTCACTTTTGATATTAAACCTTTTCAGCTTGATTTCAGCAGCTTTCAGCAAATCTCTTTCAMCATTAAGCGTTCACACTGCATTGTCACAGGAAATGCAATTTCTCTGGTTCCATTTTAAGTCGTTTTCTATATTTATTTACTATCTGCTGTGGGAAAGATTTCTTTCTGAAAGTTTTAACGTAAAAACGTGTCTCACATCTCAGTCCCTTAGAAAAACGTGTCATTTACATAAAAATAAAAACTTTTTAAAGAATCAGGAACATCGTCTCCTGGATCTTGTCACACCTGCAGCTCATGTTTCTGTCCGCCTGAGTGATGAACGGAGAATTATCTTGGCAGAAAACATAAAACACCATCTGAAGTGTAAACTGAGACGTTGTTCTGAAAGACGCAGCATTTTCCCTGAATGTTGCTGTTTGACTGGCTGTTGATGCATTTWTTTATTTATAGCCCAGAAGCATTTTAATCAACTCTCTGACCTTTGACCTGCCTCAGCAGTGCGTGCCACAGTCAGACTCTTCCCTGTATTATTTAATCTGAATACAAGTTTAATTACAGCTTCAGTTTGAATGTTTAAATAAAGAAAACAAACGATCTTTTAATTAATTACCTGCTTTTAAATTGTATCTTTTTATTCCCAGATGTAAATCTAAATCTAGTTTTTCCTCTAAGCTCTTGCGTAGTTGTACTCGTCGCCGTACAAACAAACAAAAGAAACTCAGCAGGTAAATTTAGCATCAAAGTGGTGGACGAGTTTTATTTTTAGTTGACTAAACTGACTGAGGATGTTTTATTTTCTTCTCTGCTGTCGTTAMCGAGTCCCCAGAGAGAGGCTGGATTACAGGACACTTGGACCAGCGTCTCAGCTCTCCTCTCCTCTCTTAAAATAGTGACTCCCACCATCTCTGTCGGCGTTGTGCAACACGAAAAGTGTCTCTTTTTTTTCTATTTTTATGCACTTTGCTCCCACGAAACAGCTCCTAGAGTGCTGTTCCCTCCTACATGTTGAAAAAGTTACACGGCTCCAATGGTCTGCTGAGAGTTTAAATTAAAAATGTTATTCAACATGTAATTAGTGAACACTGAAGGGTAATGATGAATATGTGTGTATTTATTTATGTTAGAAAATAAAAAAATAATTGACACGCATATGTTTACACCAGCTCGTGAGAAACACTAAGGTTCTCCGTCTCATCTCTGCAGCACAGTTATCGTGAAGTCGGCATTCTGCTGCTCTACCTGGGTGTGGGCGTGTCCGTCTTCTCTGGGATCGCGTACACGGCTGAATGTGAAGAGGTAACATGCTCGCTGGTCGAAACTCTGTTAAAACACTTAAAAACCAGCATCCTCTGAAGCACCCATCACCTCTCGTGGTGGTGTTTTAAACTAAAATCCTTTTGTGTTGAGAAATGATGGAGTTGTAACTAATTTAGCACAAAAAGTAAGACAATTTGTGTTAGATTATTTTTTATTGTTGTAACAACACTTCTTGGCAATAAATCTTATACTGTTGGAAAGTTTGTTAATTCCCCTTTTAAAGTACCTGTGACATCCATGAAATCCAAAAAGTCAAAGAAAATGTATTTATATTGAAGAAACTTGGCACATTACACATGTTTTTATCTGTTATGTCACATAACTGGCATATTTTCTTTTGCCCTTGGCTCAGCTGAAGTYAAACAGGAAGTGACATCAAAGGGGAACTCTTRGAGAAAGTAAACTCCCTGGACTTTGTTTATTGAAACATTATTTGAACTCTGACTCGCTCATCTCTCRATGATAGTGATTAAAATAATCRAAAGAAACATCACATTCTTCTCTACAGTGTGTGTTGTTAGCCATTTWAGCAKTGCTCCATTCACATGCAGACATTCCCCTTTGACATCACTTCCTGTTTCTTCACATGCAAATATCTCAACAACTGTTCATCTCAGCGGCATGAAATTTTTTTTACATGTTATCAATGTTATCCTTCCAAAAATACAGTCATTTCTTATTACAAAAATTTCATGTCACAGGCACTTTAAATGGAGCCACATTTGTAAGGAACATGTATTTGCAGGATGAGCAGTAAAGCAGCATTATGTGCAGTATTGCAACATCCTTTTTTTAGCCGGTAGTAGTAGTATTGCAACATCCTGCATAATTTGTTGGTCAGATTAGCTACTACACCAGGGCTATTCAACTGGGGGCCCGCGGGCCACATTCAGCCTGCAGGTGACTTCCATCTGGCTGCCAATGACCCCTCTACACACACACAAAATATATATA
>NW_013952612.1:352186-355218 GCF_001266775.1 Austrofundulus limnaeus
CTTAAAAATCATACTTCAGTGCAACAAAATAAATTTAAAAAGTAAAAGATAATCTTTGTTCTGTTACCGGCTGCAGTGTTTCACTTACTATTACCCCCCTGCCCCCCGCGATTTAGCTGAATAACCCTGGACTAGACCAAGTTTTACCTCAGTATCTGTGAATTGTTTTAAGATATGTTCACTTGTGAGATGTGCAGCCAGTTTTTACTCTCTGAATCCAGTATTTTATCAGATATTTTGCTAACACAGCTAACAAATTAACAAGGCGAACACACTATCACCTTTGACCGCAGAGCTGAGGTCACCTGGGTGTGTGTTTTCAGGACGTGGGTCTGGACACCATCCCGGCCTGCTGGTGGTGGGGAACTGTGAGCATGACCACGGTGGGCTACGGCGACGTGGTGCCCGTCACGGTGGCCGGCAAGCTGGCGGCCAGCGGCTGCATCCTGGGCGGCACTCTGGTGGTGGCCCTGCCCATCACCATCATCTTCAACAAGTTCTCCCACTTCTACCGCCGGCAGAAGGCGCTGGAGGCGTCGGTGAGGAACAACAACCGGAAGAAGGTGAGGATGAGCTGCGAGGACGAGGAGTCGGACGGGGACAGCCGCTGCCTGGATGACGACGACATCGACAACATGGAGGAGGACGATATCGATTATGAGGATGAAGGAGGGGTGATAAACTACAGCTACGTGGAGCACCCATCGTGCTCGAGGAAAAAGGAGCTGTATCAGCTGTGAAATGTCCTCTGCTGTCAGATATGACGTCTGTGACTCACCGGAGTTTAACCACGCGCTTCATAAACATTAAAGCGTGGTCGATGATGCTGAACTGAAAAGATTCAAGAATTCTGGGGCTTCCATAAAAACATGATTTACAGTTTGCTTTCATTCAGGGTATCTGGGCTTTTCTAAGACGSAAGTCGACCAATCAGCCCACAGATAAACTGAACTGATGTGAAACAGCATGCACACCTGTAAAGTTAATAAAAAAAAATACCATAAAATGCTTTGAATATTGCTTGTGTGGAACAAAATAACATATTTGAAATAAATYTCTCATTTAATTTTCTGTCTCTATAATCTAATTGGCTGATTATAAAAAACTAAACTTGGTAAAAATCCAGACTTGACCTGTCTGGAACTCGTCAGATTAGTGAGATAAACAGAAATAATTCAGCAGGATCTCAGTGGTGCAGAGGGATATTCTGTTCAGGTCGCCAGTCAGTTATAGACACACTGATTAACCTTTTAGCCACATTCTGCTACTTTTAGCTCTTAGCTAGCTTTTTGCTACTATTGGCTTTTTAGTTTTTAGCTTGCCTTTTAAAATGCCTGTGACATGCATGTCCTTCAGCTGCAAAAAAACAAAGAAAACATTTTTATACAAACGATTTTACCCATTTTGTTATATAATCGGCACACGTTTGTGGCTCAGCCAAAGTGAAACAGGAAGTGACATCAAAGGGGAACTCTTTAAGAAAACTTGGTCTTTGTTTATTGATAAAATATTTAAAGTCTGCCTCTTCATCGTCTCTGGTGACTCAAAATAATCTACAGAAACAGATTCATCTCTACAGTCTGTGTTTAGCATTTCACATCCAGACACAACCCCCCTATGACATCACTTCCTGTTACGTCACGCGCAAATATCTCAACAGCCGTTCATTRTAACGACGTGCAATTTTATTTGCATTATGTCATCTTTGCATAAATGCATTCATACTCGTTACTAAAAACTGATGTCACAGGCAGTTTAACACTTTTAGCTAGCCTTTAGCTTTTTGCTAGTAGTTTTCTTCTTTTAGCTCATGTTCTTCAGCAGATCTCAGTGGTTCAGCTCTTGTTCAGTGATCTTAATGAGGGGTTTGTGGCACTTGGTTTTTGGTCAGCAGCTGTGATCCTCCTCAGTAAAACCCAGAGTCCTGCAGTTTTTGGGGTCGGTGGTGCAGAAGGCTAAAACGTTGCTCTGCTTCCTAACCTGCACCGACCGACTCTTTCTGTAAAGAACCTGCTCCCTGTGGAGCCTGGGAGAAAGTTGTCCTCGCTGCAATAAAGTTTTTATGATTCGCTGCTCTTCTGTTAATTTATTTAGCTTCAGTAGGTGAGGAGCAGCCSATCTCAGAGGGTGGAAGCAGCGAAGAGGCAGCAGGAGGAAACATTCTTGTCTTTCTGTCTCTGGATTATTTYATTTAGTTTGACCAGAATTAGTTAAACTCTTGGAAATTTTCAACTAAAACCYCCAAGAAATGTTAGGTCTGATGTTATCACCATGTTTGTGAACAGCTTTAAAAATACGTGGCCCAAACAGGCCATGATGTAGCTGTAGAATATCTAAAATATCCTCAATTAAATTCTCATAAATGTTTGTTTTACTTTGGTGCCTAAAAACCCAAATAAGCATTTATCAAACTAGAGAATTTGCATTTCCTACGAAAATGCAAGGGTGAATGCCTGTTGCGCAAAACGTAAGCTGAAAGCTAAAGGTAGCAGACTCAAGTTGAAAGTAGCACCCAGATGGTGAAATGGAAGTAAAAAATTAAAATTAGTAGGAAAAACCCCCATAAAAATAGGAAAAAGTGATAATTTCAAGTGTAATAGGTAAAACAGCCGAAGTTTTCAGTGAGACAGCTAAAAATAGCAGACTCAAGTTGAAAGTAGCACCCAGATGGTGAAATGGAAGTAAAAAATTAAAATTAGTAGGAAAAAACCCAATAAAATTAGGAAAAAGTGATAATTTCAAGTGCAATAGGTAAAACAGCCGAAGTTTTCATTGAGACAGCTAAAGGTAGCAGACTGAAGTTGAAAGTAGCACCCAGATGGTGAAATGGAAGTAAAAAATTAAAATTAGTAGGAAAAAACCCCATTAAAATAGGAAAAAGTGATAATTTCAAGTGTAATAGGTAAAACAGCCGAAGTTTTCAGTGAGACAGCTAAAGATAGCAGACTCAAGTTGAAAGTAGCACCCAGATGGTGAAATGGAAGTAAAAAATTAAAATTAGTAGGAAAAAACCCCATTAAAATAGGAAAAAG
>NW_013952612.1:355228-358540 GCF_001266775.1 Austrofundulus limnaeus
TAAAAATACTTTGATAAAAGTTAGTCTTCTCTAAAAATATTACTTGAGTAAAAGTCTTAAATTATTTGATATTTTTGTACTTAAGTATCAAATGTAAATTTCTGACATAAAATCTACTTAAGTATTAAAAGTAAAAGTGAGCAGTTAGTTTTTCCAGAATGACATTTATTGGGAGGTGACTTCTCCAAAAAATATATTTTCTAACAGCGTGCAGCTGTGATGGGTTGTGTACAAGCTAATATAGTGTCAGAATGATATATATTTATACTTCTCATCCAAACACAATTAAATTCACTCTGTCCAGGAGACACTATTTATCAGGATAGTATTTTTTAAGTAATAACTCGGAATAAAATAGGAGTAATGACTTTCTACTTCTTACCTTTTTAAAAAATGTAGTGAGTAGAAAGTACAGATAATTTGGTACAAATGTAATGAGTAAAAGTAAAAACTACACTGAAAAATAATTACTCAAGTAAAGTACAGACACCCAAAAATTCTACTTAAGTACAGTAACAAWGTATTTGTACTTAGTTCCTTTACAACTCTGGCATCGAGATAACTTTAGAGAAGTGGTCATGAAAAGAACGACACGTCCACTCGTCCTCTGTGACCACACGTGTTTCTAGTTTGTGTTTAAAGAAGCTGCAGGCCCGCAGATCAGATTAGTCTCCGCCTGATTAAATATTAATTTCAGCTTTTTCAGCAGACGGCACTCTGAACGTGGAGGAGGGAAAACAAGGAAGCAGCGGAGAGGCTTCAGTGTTTGTGATGCAGCTGATGAAACAAGAAAAGGCTTTTAGAAGACGAGAGTGTTCTTCACTCAGAGGGAGAAGAGCTTTAGACTGCAGACAAAAACACTTCCTGTTTACTATAATGACTTTATTAGAGAAGCAAACAAAACAATTGCAATAAAACATACTCTACTTGCATTGCATGCTGTACTTTAAGGCAGAGACTCAAGAATAAACTCTGATTCTTACATGCTGAGACAAGAAACCAAAAAGGAAGAAAAAAAATCATTTCTACCTCCTCCTTCCCAACAAACATCTGCAGCAAAACAAAGATCGATGAACTGCTTTCAATTAATGTTTTCTTTTATTTGTCCTTAAAAGTATAAAAGTTCCTAATAAAAGCCAACTGGCCATGATTTAGTCTTATTTGTTTCCCAGCTTCAAACTGAGCCAATAAACTGGTGTTTATCTGCAGAGCAGGGTAACACTGGAGAACAGATGATTTAATCTTTGTAACTTAGTGATTCTGACCAGTTTGTTTCACGTAAAYCATGTAAATAAGCTTCTTTTGCAAAACTAATGAAATAAAGCCTGAATGTTATCATGAATTATATTAAATGAGGCAGCCTAAACGCAATGACCGGTAGATTTTATGACGGTGATGCTAAAATGAGGGTCCACACCCAACGTCAACAAATAAATACAGCTGATAAATTTGACCTATTTTCAGTCACTTGTGTTGTTTCTGGTTAAACCAAAAGTTCACTGCCTGGTAAAAGTTTTGCAGAACTCACTGAAGAACTTGCAGCTACAGAGCCTTTATGCAGTTTTCAAAGTTTAGACAAAAACACATTTGAAAAAAAAATAAAAAAGTAAAACTTCACAGCAGGAAAGTTTCTGTTTTCCAGTGATTTTSACTTAATTTCTGCAGCGTTCAAACAGCAGGATGGAGGCGACATTATTATCAATGTTTGCCCCTTTTTTTTATTAAAGCAAAGAAAAAAATGACCAGTGTTAACTGTTTGATCACAGAAACTAAACACCCACACAAAAACAGTGCATTCAGAGTGAACCACACAAACCTGAAGGGGAAAAAATCCCTTTAGCTTTGCTTGTAAGACTAAAACCAGTTTGTGCTCATGATAAACAGGAGTCCACAGAAGCAGCTTAAACCAGGTAACGACAGCTTTCTGACATCAGCTGAAGGATTTCCTTTAACAGCAGAGAGGAGCTCATATTTACACAAGACTGAAGCAAAAACAGCAGGTTTTTCATCACTGCAGTCGTTATTTTACAACCCTGAGGAGTTTCATGACCTGAGCCGCTCATTATTACTCCAACACAACTAAACTTACATCAAAAACATAAAATAAAATAAAAACCTACACATGGTCCCTTACATTTGTCTTGTTCTGGCTGAAAACCCTGCAGCTCTGAGGAATGTTAGAAGCTGGATCAGACCTGGGTTCAGTGGTTCTGATTGGTTTTAGGGAGGTTTCGTCAAAAAATCCAGTGTGCCGAGTCAAAAGTTTAAAAACCTCAGGTCTTTTTTTTTAAGATTACTTAGAAATAAAAGATTAAAAAGATTCACAGAAAGAAAAAATTAAATAAATAAATCCAAATCAACAATAAGGACACCAGTGGTTAAAAGAAGGCAGAACAATTTGGTACATTKAACACCTATAAACTCCTAATTGTAGAAAACATTTAAATTCACAACTATTGTTTAAGGCCAGCTCATTTCAAACCTCTGGACTTATTATTAAAAGGACATTAAATGTACAGAAAGCAACTATCAGTTACAAATACAATCAAACATTTTTTGCTTCTAACTGAAAAAGGCAGAATATGAAAATGTACTTTCTAAAACAGAACGACGTCAAAGTGAATAAATCTATTTCATTCCCTCCTCCTGACGACTTGTTTATTTATAGAGTTAAAGATTTCTGTCATTCAAAACCAGTGTAAACACTTTCATTTGTTGTGCTACCAATCACGTTTCAAACACTGATAACGCTAAATATAGATCTTTGTTGCTTGTTGTTTTTTTTATTTCGTGTTTAAACTCGCAGAAAAAAAAACTGCTTCATAAGAGTCACATTTATTTCATGCATATCCAGAAGAAATGTTTTTACTGCTTCTATTAAAATAAGAATAAATCTATGGTTCAGGAGTTTGGTTTTAGTCAGACCAAAACCCAAACATCCAGTTTGAGCTACATTTATATAATCCTATAATCCTCAGCTGCCATTTCTAAGCCACTATATTCAAGAGGGAAAGTTTGTGATCATCCAAGTCACAGCTTCAGATAATAACTTTTATCTTTCTAAATAAGCCTGTAGTTCTGAAATATTTGTGAAAAAATATTTTTCTTTCCAAATGCTCAGAATAAAAACAGATCTAGAGGGTATTTTGGTCATGAGGCACAAAGCTGGGGTCATATTCTGAAGGGTTTCCTGTGTGCTGCAACACCAACCAACGAAAAACAAACAGGAACGATCTAAGAACAAATAATAAACATTTGTGCAGTTTTAATGTCCTATAAAGGGGAAATTTCAAATTCTGTCACCATTTTAAC
>NW_013952612.1:358600-364647 GCF_001266775.1 Austrofundulus limnaeus
GGATTTTCACAGTCTGCAAAGGGAACACTGAAATATTTAGCAGCCTTGTGTTTTTTTCCAGCAAACAGTGAAGAACATAAGAAAATAAAAGTACCACCCAAGCTAATAAAGAAGAAACCTAAAAGGGTCTGAAAGTTTAAAAAAGGTCACTGTGGTTCAAGACAAGAAGGTGGAAGAATCCAGATCAGCTGCTGATGTGAAACTAACTCTTCAACCGTCTCTTCTTTAAGACGTCGATACAAAGAACAGCTCTTTGGAGGTTTGTCTCACGTCGAGTTCAAACGCTCCAAAATGAGAATTATTCAGTTTCTTCATCCTCATCCAGCCGCACCATGTTGTGTCCGAGGTTCAGGATGAGACACCAGAAACCTGTGAGGAACACGGGACCAGATGTCCGGTCGGTGCCGTCCTGTAAGCAGCGCTGCACGTTCCTTTAGAAGTTCTGCTGCAGGCGCTTTTTGGCCTCGATGGCGTCCAGGATGGGCTGCCGCTTGGCCTGGTACCGCTGGTGGATCTCCTCGATCTCCTGCTCCATCTGAGGGTCCAGAGAGGCCAGTCTGACCCGCAGCTCCTCCACGGACCACGTGCTCACCTACAAAGAGACAAACTCTAAAACGTTTCTGTGCTTCAGTCTGCAGGTCGGACAACATTTTACACACATAGTTGCTAAATTCTTCTTTTAACACCCAAGAATTATCTTTTAAAATTCCGAAACAGACTGAAGCAGACAAACCTACATCAAAAATTTATTTAAATTCAAAATTTTTGTTAGCATGAAGCTAAAAATCCTAACCGTCCCAACGAAGACATCTTTCCCCCTAATGTGTAAAAATCTCACAGGGACATCAGGAACCCAGATGTCTGTTTCAGAGCTTTCTAAGGCTGTGCGTATCGACACGTATCACTGTGTCGCTCTGCTGGAGGTCAGCGACCGGGACCTGCTGCTCACTTTAGCTTTTACCAGCAGCACAATCTATTTATTACCCACGATCAATACAGCTAAAATAACAGGAGGAAGGTCCTGGAACCGGATCACAGCAGGAACCGTGAATAAAATGACACCAAGTGCCAGGAATGCTAATAATTGTTACAATTTTCACATTAAATCCAACAGTGCAGACATGAATACATGCTGAGGTATCATTTTCCTGTTTATAACTTCTGGAAGTTTTTCCCCCTAAAACAATGAGTACCACTTTACAGTAAGACTCCCCTTATAGATGGCTTATAAATAGTTTATAGACAGGTTATTAGTTAATCTGTAAATAATTAATGCATAATAAACACTTAATGATTTATAAAGGAGGAGAAAGAGACAAAACTGTCTGATTTCTTGCCAAATAGTGGGATAAATCTGTTCACATTACATCTAAAGGTGCTTATTAAACATTTCAGACTAGGTTTCTATCTTGTAAGAACAATAATATATTAAAAACACATATTTTACATATAGGATACTGTATTACTAAGTTATACATATCTACAACTATCAAAGAGAGTCTTATTGTAAAGTGTAAAACAGTACACTATTTATTAATGACTAATAAACATGTATAAATGTCATAAGGGAGCCGTATAAATAGTGTACTGTTTACAGTACAAAACACTTTACAATAAAGCTCTCTTTGATAGTTGTGGATATGTATAATGCAGTTATACAGTACAATATTATATGTGTTTCCAAATCATTATTGTTCTTACAAGATAGTAACCTAGTCTGAAATGTTTAAAAAGCTCCTTTAGATGTAATCTGAACAGATTTGGCTCACTATTTGGCAAGAAACCAGACAGTTTTGTCTCTTTGTCCTTAATTAATGCACAATAAGCACTTATTAATGATTAATAAAATGTTTACAGATGATTTAATAACCCATCTATAAACTATTCAAGTCATCTAAGGTATCTAAGTCATCTTATTGTAAAGTGGTACCAAAAAATGATAACTTGTTTTTGTAACTTTCATGGTTTTTGAATTATTTAACTTTGTTTACTAAAGATTCCCTATAGAAAAACAAAATGTACTTCAGTTTACTTGCTAAATGTAGGCGTTATATTCAGGACTTACATGACTGGACAGATGTTGTGTTTTGACGTATTTTTGACACAACATGCAGCTCATGTTGAATTCATCAGCTGTTGACCAGTTTGAACTTTTGTCCTGAAATGTAACCTTCAGTTCTGGACCGTTACAGAACACTGCGGTCTCAGAGGATGGTTTGATTGTGCTACACGAGCACCAGGAAACAACGAGAACACTGACGAGCAGGATTGAAAAGGAAACAAATGCTAAGGAATAAAAATAGACATGGAGAGCATGTGGAGAAATGTAAAGGAGGATAGAATGAAGCAGGAAACCTCATAAATTATTTAGGCTCGTGCACTCAAACCACATGTTATGTGCTGCATTGTCACACCACCTGACCTGACTGAACTACAGCCAGGCGAAAACGGTGAAGAATAAAAACAAACTTAGAGCTGAATGAAAAAGATTTACAACCAATGTGAAGATGAGACAAAGTGACGGAGTCTTCAACAGCGAAGCAGACGTATCTAAAATTAAACAAGGTCAGCATAAAGCTGTCAACAAACTGCTTTAATGGATTACAGATCCTGAAAGAAATATGTTTTTATCCCTGCATTTGCAAGTCTAATGGAGCACTAAACCCGACAGTGGGACTTATGTTGTCAACTAAAGCCTGTTTGATCTCTCTATAACTGACTGATCCTGTTAACGCCGCAGTAAAAGTTCACAAGTAACGTCGGCTAATTTCATCCCCGAGTTCTGTTACAAACTAAACTTTTAATACGGTTTATTTCAGTGAAAGAGACTGGGCTGAAACCTGTCAGGAGGTGACGTGGTGAGGATGAGGATGCTGCGCGTTAAAAACACTGGAAACAAACTAAATCTGGGTCGAGCAGCAGAGATTTGTCACCGTCTGTTCGTGGAACCTCTTTAAATCCACATCAGCACAGATCTAAGCTTTAATTTGTGCATGAAACAGAGCGTTAAACAAACCATCAAGTCACAAAAACAGTACATAATGATGGTGATTTAGATACGTCATGATCTTCACTGCATAGATGTTATTGTCGTTTTACACACGAAGAAGAACATTTTTTGTTTGGAAGGCTTAATTTTTTATTTGTTTTCTTTTATTTATTCATAATAATTGTTGTTGTATGAAAAAAACATTAGCTTAGATTAATAAAATATAGCTGCAAGTATATAATAATCTGCAAGAGGAGCTTCAGAACCCTCCTGACCCACATCCCGACACGCTCACATGACTTCACTCCACATTTTGTTTCATTTAAAGATGTTTGTAATATTTCCTAACGGTTTGTTGGAGTGGAGAGGTGAAAACTGAAATCTGGTGACGCTCTAAAGGTGATGCGCTGAGAGAAGCCATCTCGTATTTAAAAAGGTCACACGTTTAATATTTAATTCRAGCAGCAGCTGTTCTTCCTGTGTAAATGTCTCGGAGCGACACAAACACCGCCTCTTCACTGCGGCCCTAAAACCCGACGATGCTCAAATATGAAACAACAAAGTCYGTTTAATTGGATTTAAGCTATTTTCTGACAGAATGTGTGATAATCTGAAGCTCTTTGAGATTACTGCCGACTAATCTAAACCAAGCTAACTGCACACATCTCTGAAGCACAGAGTGGGCCTSGGAGTTGCAATAAACAAGTTTGTTCCACAGAGACTTGAACTCACCACTTCAAGATCTCCTTCAGGAGGGAGTTTGCGGTTGTCTGCGTTGTTTTCTCCTCGGCGCCCTCCGTCGTTATGATTGTTCGCCTCCTTCTCTTTCTGCTCGAAGTACTCCAGGAAGGACGGTTTGGGGGGCTGCATGGTCTCGTCTCTCCCTGCGTGACAGCCGAACAGAGATTTACCTCACAGCTGAAGAAACGAGGCAGGGCTCTCGTTTAAATTGTTTTTATATCATATGTGCTTTTAAAAATCTGCAGTTTTAAAGGGGGGCTTTTGTAGTTTTTCAGAAAACCATCAGTGTACTAATAATAKTCATCTGAAAGGGTTAAAGCACAAAAACTATCTAATGTGAGGCCTGTTGATACAAGGCAAATATTTTGGCTTTACCAAGACTAAACTCATGGTGCGTTCAAGTAACACTGGGAAGTGGAAACTTCCTCGCTCCTGTTTGTAAATGTAAACAGGAACGGCCCCTCCACTGGTAAATCCTAGGGGGTGTAAGAAAATATCGATACACTGAAATATCGCAATATTTCATTTCCTGATACTGTATCGATATTCTAAAGCCCTGTATCGATTTTTAATTAAGGTTTAAAATGTCAACCTTCTTGCCAACCGTTCATTTTTATGTTGTAGTTCAGCCTCTGACCACTAGTTGGCAGCAGTGAGCCAGCCATTTGGCTCCTCTACCTCTAGAGCGCCAGAGAGTAAGAGAGCATTAGCATTGTAAGTAAACACTAGCTTTTCTTTTCTTTTTTTCAGTAAGAGGTTTTTATTTAATATAATTTTTGGACAAAAAAATTGCAATATATCGCAATATACTGCCTTGCTTACAGTATCGCAATATATCGGGATATATCGTATCGTGACCCTTCTGTTATGATACGTACCGTATCGCCAAATTCTTGCCAATACACAGCCCTAGTAAATCCCACTTATCGTTCTGTTTAATCACTCGCACAAGTAGTGTGTTTTCTGTGCATACTGTACGTATTAAAATCAATGTTTATTTGCATGACGTAAGTAATAGAGCTCTTTTTGTCATTGTTTATATCAGAGGTTCTCAAACTGGGGGTCCCTGGAGTCCACAAGAGGTATCTTGGGGGTCCTCAAAAGATTTCACTAAATTGTTAATTTGGTTTTTATTTTCAAAAAATGCATGAAGAACAATGAACTAATAAAACAAACATAAAAAACTTAATAAAAATATATATTCCCATGGCATTTAGGGTTTGAAATAAATTATCTTTTAAAAGAGCATGGGGTTTATGAGGGGGTCCCTTGTAAGGAGTCCCCAGACCCAAACGGTTTGAGAACACCTGGTTTATATTGTAGCAGTGTTGTAGGTTAGCAGAATTCATACAGTTTGTTTGGAAATGACGTCACCACCACTTCCCAGTTCAGGAATATGATGTAAATAAAACACAGCATCACCTGCTGTGAAACTGACAAAAGAAAGGTGTTCAAGCAAACCTTGAGTTTACATAAGTTTAATATTTCTGGTATAAAGTTCATTGTGTAGTATTCTTTCCCACATTACAAATACACTGACTGAACATTTAGTTTATATAAAAACAAAACAATCAATCGTGGTTTAATCACACCTGTGTGAAGCAGCCAGCTGTGTGTGTCAGCCTGTGTTTGTTTACATGGGAATTGCTGTCACATCTTTAGCCGCCGCCAGTGGAGCGGAAGTGTAGTTCAGGGTTGGATTCATGGCTTTAATAAGCTGAGGTGTTACTGAGGATAAACTCCCACAGCAGCAGGAAAACAAAACAACCACTCTGTGACTGCTGAGGAAACAGTCACCACTTCTGACGCTAATCACATTTTTTATTATTATTTTATTATTATTTTTCTTATGTATGTTTTTCAGCATCTCTAACTCAATACAATTTTTGTGCTGTTTCAACAGTTCATCTATCAAAATGTTCAGCTCATTTATGCCACAGATGAAATGACTTTTGGCATTTCAGGAACTTGTACTTTAGTTATTTAGCTTTTTCTGTCACTTTTTTCCTCACTGACAATGAATGAAGCCGTCTTCAACATCCTTAAAATCCTTATAAATCTTTACTGCACTTTTTACCTTTTGTTCTGGTTCTGCTTTTTCAACTTCTTGCTGCTAATTTCAGCTTAAGTTTAGCTGATTTTAGCTTTCGTCTGCTTTTTCAGATGTTCTTCTGCTGTTTTTTTGTGCTTCTTTCAGGATCTTCCAGTCAATTTAAACCTTTTTAAGCTACTTTTTGCTATTTTCAGTTAATTTTGGCTTTTCTTCAGCTAAATTAAACTTTGAGATAATTTAAAATTTTGAATCTCAGCTTTATTC
>NW_013952612.1:365161-372357 GCF_001266775.1 Austrofundulus limnaeus
GCTTTATTCTGTTTATTTTATTCATAAATTCAACTTTTTTTGGTTCTCTCAAATTATTTCCAGTAGCTTCAACTTTTTGCTAATATTGATTATTTTCTGCTAATTTTAGCTGCGCCGCTCAGCTGTTTTTACTATTTATTTTTCACTTTTATTTTGTTACATTCAGAAGAAGTCAGATGTTTAAATTTAACTCACATTAACAGTTTTGCTTCTGAACCTTTTCACTTTGACTTCAGCTTTTTTAGCAAAAAGAAAAAATATCTTTCAGAAATAAGCATTCATAATGCGTATTTGCAGAAAATACAGTTTCTCTAGTTTCTGTTTGTATTAAAGTTACAGTACTGTTGTTCTCGGGCCTTTTTGTTTCATATGATCCCTGTGGATTTTATGCGACACCAAAAGAAAAAATCTGAGCTGCTTTATGAGCGTATTAAAACAGATTTATGAGTAAAAAAACACACTGATAGCTCAGATGCTACAGTTAATGACTGAAGACTTATGTAGATCATGACCCATGATGTTGCACAATAAAGAAGTTGGCTGGTGGTTTTATTACGAGTTAATAAAATTCCTTTTTGCTACTTTTAGAATTACACAATATATTTCTAAGTAACACGGCACTAAATCTGTCAAATGTCAGTTTTTGTTATGTGATTCATATCCTGTTTATTCTTCTTGTTTGGAAAGGTTAATGCAAACATCTACAGCTGCCTTTCTGAGTATAATTTTGATCAGTGGGTTTTTAAAAAGAGTTATGAGTGTTCTCAGACAATGATGTAGAAAAGGTCATAATTTCTCCTCCCACCCAGGTTTAATCAGATGACAGAAGGTTAAACACATAAAAATCTAATCTCTGTCTCTATTTGTACCTTGATATATAGTGTTGTTTGGTAACTTGAGCAATTATCTGACTGGTCACTGTGCTTTACATCCCAGTCAAATCTGACCTGCTCTGCTTTGTTAGTTGCTATGCCAACTCTGCGGAGGCAAACCAGTCTGAACGTGTCGCTTGTTTTTAAACTTTTACAAGCGAGTATTGTTTCTAATCTAGTTTCTGTTCAGAGTTTTTGCTACAGTGATGAATTCCACAACACGTCTGCAAAAAGATGATTGGGGGAAATGCAGGCAGGAAAATATAAACTAGGGGTGTAAGAAAATATCGATACATTGAAATATCGCGATATTCCATTTCCTGATACTGTATCGATATTCTAAAGCCCCGTATCGATTTTTTATTATGGTTCATAATGTCAGCTTTCCTGCCAGCCGTTCATTTTTATGTTGTAGTTCAGCCTCTGACCGCTAGTTGGCAGCAGTGAGCCAACCATTTGGCTACTCTACCTCTTGAGGTAGAGGCTATTGTTAAGGGTTGGGTGACCATATTGTAAATTAATATTAAAAACTAAAAGCTGCAAAAATATATATTTTAAATCTATTTATTAGCAAATTTAGTCTGATAATTGAAAACATGGATGAAATAAGAAATATGAAACAAATAAAATAAAATACATACAAAGCAGAACACAGCTAAATGTATCAAAAGTATGTTTATGTAATATTAGAATTTTCTGAGACAATGAATTTTGGTTTTTCATTTTTTCCCCCAGTAAGAGGTTTTTATTTAACAGAGTTTTTGGACCAAATAAATCGCAATATATCGCCTTGCTTACAGTATCGCAAATATCGGGATATATCGTATCGTGACCCCTTGTTATGATATGTATCGTATCGCCAAATTCTTGCCAATACACAGCCCTAATATAAACGTTTTCCCACAGTTTTTTCTCATTTGTGAGCAAAATGAAAGATTCTTTCTACTTTAGATCAGTGGTTCCAACCTTATTAGTCTTAGGTACCCCTGACCCATTTTATCATACCACTAGTTCCCCTTCAGTCAAACATAATGAGTCTACAAAACTATAACAGCTGATTATTAAATGAAAATTATTTATTTAACCCCTAGATTGTTTAATTCTCAGGCATTTATTCTTTTAAACTCAAATTAAATAAAGATAAATATTTTGCCTTGAAAGTGAATAAGTAATTAAATAAATAAACCAGGTGCAGAAAACAGCAGCGTCCAAAATACATCAAACAYCCCAAATGAGCAAATTCCATGAGATTCCACGTTTTACACAGGATTCCATTTTGTGTCAATTTTGTGATTCCGTTTGCATTTTCTGGATTGTGGAAATCATAGGACCTTACATATCCCAGTCCTATTTTTATTTATTTATTTTTTACACACCTGGGAAATTTTTCCACGTACCCCCTGTAATATTCTGACGTGTTGCTGGTTGGGAATCACTGCTTTAGACTTTAAAGTAGTATAATTTTCACAAACCAGATTCTTCTAATAAATAAAAGCTAACAACAAGCCGTTTGATTTTCCTCTTTAATACTGCAGCCTTAGAGATTACAGAAAAGGAAACAATCTGCTCATAAATCTGTTTGTCCATATCCAGGACAAAAATCTAAATTTTAAGGTTTAGTTTGAATTTTTAAAAGCATCTATTATACAAGCTTTGAGCAGACACATCCCTCCTAATTGCATCCCGTGTAATGAACTAAACAAATTAGCCGGTGTCAAAAACAGAGTACAAAACAAAAATTGGAAACAAATGATTAAAAAAGTGAACAAAAATTGTTTCACTTCTTCTATTTGATTTAACTCAATACTTGTTTGAATATAACTGGTAGAAACAAATGCAACAGAAATATTTGCCGAAAAAATATGAGTGCAAAGATTACAGAAAACAAGTTTTAAAGTTTAAACTAGAGCTTCTGCCTCTTCCAAAAATATTTAACTTTAATAAAATAAAGAGCTATAAGACATTAGCAGCACAAAATGTATTTCAGGCTTTAAATATGAACCCAAAGTGATTTTCTCAGCAGTACGAACTATGCAGTTTGAGTTAAGTTTCTAAGCAGTGTTTGCATTACACGGGCACTGAAACAGCTTTTATTCACTTTCAAGCATTAGAGGTTTAGAGAATATTATTGTAGCTGGTTTGAATGACTCAAAAAAATTATAATAAAATATATAAGAAGTAACTTCTGTCAAAGTCCCAAAATGACTCAGTGTTGATTGTCACAATGTCTTTGTTGTTTGTGTTTTGTTTTGGAGGTGGATTTATCCATGCAACCTTTTCATCAACTTATGCCTCCTCACACCCTCTCAACAGCTGTTGCTTAAAGACAGTCACTCCTGCGCCATCTTGGAGGAATTTTAGCCTCATGACTGTACACAGAACATAAGGCCAGTGAAAAAAAAGAAATAAGGTGAGTTTTATAAACATTTGATGTCCTGTTTATTTGGTAGTTTTGGACGCTCATCGTRTTTAACAAAACCATCTCTGAGCGTTTCTGCCATCACAGTTAAAAACCAGCTCTGTCTGTGGCAGCGGTCAGACTTTTTAGGTGGACAATAAATTGCAGCAGAGCAGAGAACGACGAGAGACGAAATGTTTTCATATGGAACAGAGTGAGTGCAGGTTAATGTCTGATCAGTGCAAATTAAAGGGCTTTTTATTTTTTAGTACCATTAAAGAGGATCGATGTCTGATCTAATATCCTATCTTAATCCTCGGGGCGCCTGCAGCATCATCATTAGTTTGGTAGGCAGACACACACACACACATAATACAACAATCTTGGTACCAGGCAGGCATTAAAACCCAAAGGTACCAGACATACAACTGCAAGATGTCAGGGTTCTAATATAATTATGCTCTCTAAAGGTTCCCAAGTTAAAACTCTTCAAACTGGCGGCTCGAGGGATCTATTCTAATTTCATCATAAAAGTTCAGATCAAGGAAACAGCATGAATGTGTGCATTTATGAATGCTTGTCAAAGATTTGTAAGATAAAACCAAACGACTGAATGCTTGGATCAGTAGCGTGTATCGAGTTCTCATGTCTGCATTAAGTGAAGATGAGCGTCTGTCTGTTTAAACAGTTGCCTGTTTAATCCATCGGTTTCTCTGCAGCTCATTCAGGAGAAAAACTCAACTCCTCTGGTTCCTGAAATGCTACAAAGCTCCTCTGGCCGTATTAAACGCAGTGTAGGAGTGGTGATATTACATCATAAACTTCTTCCACAATAACTTTCTACTCATCGGGGAGTTTTCCAGACCCTCATGAGCCTGCATCGCTCGAGTCCCATAAAGCTAAACCTAATTTACACACACTCACATAACGTAATCTCATTAGGGTTAATTTTATGCTTATAAAAAAAGAAAAAAATCCACCCACAGAGTGCCAGTAGAGAAGAACTGAATCCAACTTTTATTGAGACTCTTTTCCAGAAGCATCATCAGAGCTAAGGCTTCCAACTCCCACACTGCCGACTCCAACAGATTGATTCAGTTCGAACGTTTCGCTCAATAAACGACAAACTAGAAGYTAATATATTCAATACAACACCTGTGAGTCCGTGTGATGATGCTGTTTATGTTACACCTGCCTCTTCTCTCTCCACAACCACCATTTCATGTGTTTGATTGTGAGTTTCTGAGTGCATCTTTAGTCATTCACAGCATGCAAGATGATAACAAAAACAACAGAAGAGAAACTGTGCTGAGAACTGMGATTTAAAATATCTGCATTTAAAATCCTGACAACTCTCCCTCTGTGATTAAAACCAGACAGCAGAACTAGTTATTAGAAACGGTTACTGCACACCCCTTTATTAAGTCAATTTCCTGTCTGAGGTTAGCAAGTCCAAACAGACAGAAATAATCATCTAGTTATTCATTAATTCGGTTCATGACCAGGTTGCGCCCCCTGCTGGAAAAACGAACTGATGCAGAACCTGCGAACCAAACCAGTGAACCAGTCAGAGCAGCTCAAACAGTTTATAAATTAGAGCATTTGATTGCTTAATGTTGAAAGATTTTTACAGAAAAAAAAGAATATGTACAATTCAGTTTGCAGTTTCTTGCAAAATAGCTAAAAAAGCTTAAATTCCTATAAAAAAGCAGCTGACAAAGCTTGATTTGATGCAAAGCAAAAAGAGTGCAAGTTTTCTGACTGAAGCAACTGAAAGAAGTGGCTGAAATTATTACAAAACATGAATTTAGCTATAAACAAAGCTAAAATTAGCTGAAAATAACTAAAAAGTAGCTAAAAAAAGCTTGATTTAACACAAAACACAGAGTCCATGTTTTCTGAATGAAGCAACTGAAAGTAGCTAAAATTARCACAAAAAGGTTAATTTAGCTATAAATAAAAAAAGCAAAAATTAGCTGAAAACAACTAAAAAGTAGCTTCAATAGCATAAAACGACTGAAAGAAGCTTAAAAAGCTTAAATTAGCAGAATAGCTGAAAATGCTAAAAAAAGCTAAAATAAGCTAAAAAGAAGCTGAAGAAATCTGAGATCAACTCAAATAAGTAAAAAAAAAAGGCAGAATCAGAAAACAAGAGCATTAAAAAAGTTTAATTTGAAAGGTTTTAAGGACAGCTCCATTCATTTTCTGTAACAATAGAATTGACCTAAACAGCTAAAATCTCAAAAAGTATATATTGCTGAAGTACTAAAAGCCATGGCAGGAATGTCTTAAAGTAGCTGAATGTTTTGATATATGTACGAATTGTTGAAATAGCACAAAACTAGTTGAACGAGATACGTGCAGAAAAACGTATAAAAGAAAAATGCATCATGTCAACTAAAACTTCTTAACAGCTTTTCCTTTCAAATCATGAGAACCAGGAGCAGACGCTCCCACACTMTAGATCTCTTTTCTGTTTTAAGTGTAATAATCTGCAGAAGTCAAAAATCTCTGCTGAATGCGGTTGTGCACAGAGGAACTTACTTTTCATGGTACCAGCTTCTTCCTCATCCTCGTCATCGGAGTTTATGACCATGGTACCGAGCTGCGACTGCATGGTTCCCGTGTCCTCGTGTTCGATCATCGTACCGCTCATCGAACTCGTTAACGAGCCGGCGGACCGGATGGTTCCGGAGTCGCCTGTTCCAGCTCGGACCATCGTCCCCTGGTCCACCTCATCCTCATCCTGAAACACAGACAGCGACGTGGCATTAAACACACGCTACAGCTCTTAAATCAGAGAATTACACTTTTATTCTGGAAAGGTTTGATTGTTGGATGTAGTTTAGAGATGAATTGTTTTTATTTAAACCAGTGATTCTCAAATATAAAATATTAAAAACACTCAACTCTCTATTAGCTGTAAAATACTTAAAGTCCGCACCGAATTGTCATCGTCTTCAGCGTCTTGTTCTCTTTGTTCTGCCTCCTCTTGTCTCTTCAGTTTTATCTCCAGGGCGTCTTGGATCAAGGCTCTTAGGACAGAATTAGGCTTGGCTGATTTGATGAAAGGATGCTGAAGAGAAAGAACAACACAAATATGCCTCTAAACTTGAAACACAAGTGCGTAATTGTAATGACATTTAACTGTATTAAAATAAAGTCATAAAGTAATCTGGTTAGGTTTTATTTGTTTTTGCCTCCACTATCATTAGGGCTGCACGATAACTATCGGCCCAATAGTTATCGGCCCGATATCAGGAGATTATGATGTCATACTTATCGATCCGATTTCATAACAAACAGAACTGATAATATATGTACATGTTTGCCAGTGCGGCAGAAAGCGCGCTTATTTATTTTTATCCTTTTTTGTCAAGCCGCTCCCCGTCCTGCCCAACTAGCGCAACGTTCAAGTTGCATCGGAAAAAACAACCTTCTCACTAGTAAAATAATTTGAATACTCTGTGCTGAAAAACAACCAGTCGTTTTAATAACCATTAACATTATTTTACTAATTAACCGTGTATGTTACACACAAACTCTATAATTATAAACATAAATAGGTCAGAACAACTACTCCAAAATTGAGAACATGTAACATCTGTTACCTGCTGAATGCAGCACAAAGTCCATCTGCTAAAATGCCAACAACTAGAGAAATTGCATTTCCTGTGAAAATGCTAGTTGCAGCCTGTTGCTGAAAACCTGAGCTGAAAGCTGCTGAAAATGAGCTGAAATTAAGCTGAACATGTTTAATAGCAAAGGTATTATTGTAAGTTAAATTTGAAAAGCTGAAAGAAGCAAAAAAAAAAAAAGGGCAGAAAAACAGTAAAAAAGAGCCAAAATATAGCTGAAATAGCATAAAAAAGCTAAAGGCTAAAATAGCTTAATATAGCAGAAAGCAACCGTAAGAACCATAAATA
>NW_013952612.1:372567-376067 GCF_001266775.1 Austrofundulus limnaeus
ACCACAAAACCGTTATTAGCGTGGTGTACCTAATAAAGTGGCCGGTGAGTGTAGTTTCACTGTTTGATAGTGGTGTCGGTCTTTTATGGTTCCTCCAATGGTTTTGGGAGTCTTTCGACGTACCACTGAGCCTCTTCCACCGACCCAAAAAGTTTTTTTGCATCATCGGGTTGCGTTACGCGAAGCRGGGCTGGGAAGAGAAGAGCTGGCTTCAGGTCCCGTTTGTAGAGCTCCAACATGATGTCCCTGTACTCCGCGCACTGGCTCAGGATCTGGGCTGTAGTCCTCCACGATGCGCAGAGACGTGCCTCGGTAGGCACCGCGAATGATCATCAGGTGGATGTCCTGCGGGCCGCTTAGCTGCGACGGAACAGTGCGCTCTATCACGTTCTGGTGGGGTCGGGAGTACATCTTTCCCAAACAGCTCCCAGAGAAAGTTGGAGAAGAATTGTGTGGGGCGCCCGTTCTTGGCGTCTTCAGGTAGTCCGATGGTGTTCTGTCGCCGGCTGCGGCTCTCCAGGTCGTTAGCTTTGTCTTTTAGCTTAGCATTGTCCTCTCGGAGAGCAGCACACGCTTCTTCGAGGCTAGTTACACGTTGGCTCAGGTCGACTGTTGCAAGTTCCAGAGAGGAGACTCGCTATGCCTGTTCATCCAGGTTCTCCTCTATCTGATCCAGTTTAGAGCTAAGCATGTTAGCTAACTCGGTCAACAGGTAATCTCGGTGCTCCTGAAGCAATGTAGTGACAGCCTCCATTGTTAAGTTGGCGTCCTTCTTACGTCCTTTTGCAGCTTTAGACATCACCAGCGGGTATTAAATGTCCCAAATACTCTACAGAATGTTGTTGTATCGGTTGGCGGTGTAAAAGAGCCGTCTATGGGGTTAAATTAGCTAAGGAGGTTAAATTTCGCCAGAGCAGTTGTCGACACATCTAGCCTGGTCGCATGGCAAACCAGAAGTCCACGTTTTGTTTATTTATGTTATGATCTTACCCATTTTTGACTAGTCTTATCTTCTGCCATGTTATCGGTTATTATCAGTTATCGGCCGTTAGAAGGAGAAAGTTATTGGTTATCAGTATTAAAATAAAAGATCGTGCATCSCTAACTATCATCCTTACCTGTAACAACTGTGTGGCTGTTGCTCTATTTTCTGGGTTTTTGACCAAACACTGGCTGACAAAGTCCTGAAAGTTTGCCGACCACAGCTCTGGGTTACGAAACGTTGGAGGAGGGTTGGTGGGAATCATGAAAATCGCCTACAGGAAGAAACATAATTAAAGTACACAAACTAAAGGCTCCTACGTTCAAGTTTGAACACCTCTCCTCCTTTACACACAAACAATCGCCCCGCTCACCCTCATTGGGTGGATATCAGCGTAGGGTGGTTTGCCTTCAGCCATCTCTATCCCTGTTATCCCCAGTGACCAAATGTCAGCGACACAGTTGTAGCCGATCTCCTGTATGACCTCTGGAGCCATCCAGAACGGTGTGCCGATGACCGTGTTTCGCTTCGCCATGGTGTCCTAAGATACAAGAAACACTGAGACACTGTAGGAGTTTMCTTCAGTTAAAACGTCTTGTTGCATCGAGTCTAACTGAAYTTTAATTCYTGCAGTCAGGTGTTCTCCTTACTGTGAGCTGTCCAGCAACTCCAAAATCAGCTAACTTGGCTTGACCTTCAGTGTTCAGCAGGATGTTGCCCGCCTTGATGTCTCTGTGGATCTTCCTCATGAAGTGAAGATARTCCAGACCCTTCAGGGTCGACTGCAGGACCGTAGCGATCTCCTCCTCTGTGAGCTGCAACAAAAGAATGAACACATCAGTGATTATTGTAAGGACGTGATCCCAGTCAGACAGACGATYGAAAATCTCATTTTTTAAACACAGTTGCTCACATGGATGCTACTTGTGCACAAGTTGGTGCATTATCTTTAAATCCTTTTCCTACAAATAATACAACCTAAATTATCGTATAAAGTATACTTTAAGTCAAGCATCCGTCCTTCCTTGGATACTTGATGCAGCCTGCTGCACAAACTACATGTAGGTGAGTGTGCGCTTGAGGATTACGTTACCGTCTTGTTACGTATTCGGATGATATCAGACACTGATCCTCCGCCACAATATTCCATGACGATCCACAGGTCACTGTTTTTGAAGTAGCTGCCATAATAACGCACCACATGGGGACTGAACAAAGACACACACAAATGACAGTTTTAATTAAAATGGTTTTAAAGGTTAGCAACAAATAGTCATTTTTACTGATGCCGTTACTAACGTATTAAAATATAACCTCAAACATTTACACACCTGTTACATTGCTGCATGATGGAGATCTCCTTAATGATCTCCTGCAGATCTGACTCTACAGGAACCTGTTTGATGGCAACAATTTCCCCCGTTTCTTTATAATTGGCCTTAAATACACAACCATAAGACCTGCAGACATAAAGATAAAAGGTTTATTATGATGCTTCATCTATTTCTGCAAACTTTGATCAATAATTTACTGGTCAAGCCACCAGTGTGTGATAACGTCCAATAGCATTAGTTTGATAATAATACAAAATTTATTACTTTTTACTTCTTAAGTCCTATTCTGACAGGATTAGTTTTACCTAGGGACCCTATGCTATTTGTAATAATTACAGAGATTGTCTGTGTGTTTAATCCCGTGCGACTCTGACAGATCAGTAATTTGTAAAGTAAAAATTACCTGCTATATTTTGCTGAACTCTGAGGTCCAGTGATAATGTGTGAATATTTGGACAGGAATGGACTGAATCTGATATGTAACTAGGTGTTTTTATGTTTCCTGGGTGCATTTTTATTTGCTTTTGGTGAAGAATGGAGGCTGGATCGGAGTGCATCGAAAACCTTTTGGGTCCTGGGCCGGCAAAAACCCGACCCGTACCGAGTGGCATCAAAAKGTAAAGGCTGAAGGGCCTTGTGACTAATGCTGGCAGTAACACTGTGACCGTAGCGCAGCGCGTTAAAAGTTTCTGTTATAGTCGAGCTTTGGGTACTCGAGCAGGGCGAGCGCGTACCCTCACCAGCGGTGTAGGCGTGTATACTTGGTGCTTACGTGACTGTAGTATTCTCCAAAAAGACATGTGGCAGAACACTTTATAACATGAAATGTTGTAAATAGGAGAGCAAAAGCTTGARGAACAAACTGTTTGAATGGTGAGCGGCACGCCCCGTTTGTGGAGTTATATCTAGGATATGTTTGTAAATCTCAGCAAAATCTCAGGCTTCGGTCATCCCATAAAAAACAGACATCGGAGAGTAATTTATTTATTACACGAGGTCCCCAGATAATGCAAATCCTGTGCGAATTGGGCTTAATTAAGACTTTTATTCAACTATAACACARGTCAAGTTAGTAGGGYTGCAACAATACAMGTACCCATAWGGAACCGTTTAATACAGWGCTTTAGGTTCAATACACACTATGTATCAAACAATACAGATTTTTTTATTTATTTTATCAACTT
>NW_013952612.1:376684-388849 GCF_001266775.1 Austrofundulus limnaeus
GACTACTCCACCTAGGCTGCATTTTCCATCACAGATCCACTGAGAAACTTGCTGTTTCAGCAACATTTAATTTAAAAACTGTACTTTTGAGGTTAAACAAATGTTCATAATTAATTTCAATAKATTACTAGTTTAAAAGGACATGGAAATGTCTCTTTTTTTGTATCGAAAAAGTATCCGAAGTAACGGAAATATCCGAGTAACCGAACCGAARAGTGAATTTTCAGTATCATTGCACCRCTACAAGTTAGTGAGATTCAACTAAAAGTTCAATAACTTTCAAGAGTCTGGAGTAAATACTCAAATAGACAGGTACAAGTTTTACATTGTACCCACTGTATTCAGTGTACTAAAAGAACTAGTGTTTTTATTTAAAGCCAAAGTTTCACACTTCAATGAAAATGCTCCTAAATAAAAACATTACATAAATACAGGCAGTGTGGTCTAAGCTGTTAATAACTGGTTTATGTGGAAACTAAACGCAGCCAAAATTAGACAAACTGTTAATTTCTGTCGTGCTGGTTGGTGAATACATGAGATCAGACACGGTGCACACACGCACAGCGTCAATCAGCTGCTGAGAACAGGAAGAGCGTTGAGAAACAGGATATGAAGAGGCAATGTTTATGCAGACAGGCAACAGAAAGGAGGTGCCCAGTGACAAACCAGGAGGAAGAGACGAGGCAGAAACGTAGACGGAGCAGCAGAGAAAATATGAAAGAGAAACTAAAGAGGATTACAGCCGACACTCAGCACTTTAAAATCCTCCTGTCAGGACTGTGCGTTAGGTCGCTTTTTGTCTCTCTGAATTACTCACCCTTCACCCAGCTTCTCCAGGACATCAAAGACTTCCTCCGGCTGCTTGGTGAGACTGTCCTCGCTCAGCTTCTTCAGCTGCCTGATGATAAAACACAGAGAGAGGCTGATGGAGACATGTTGGAGGCAAATGACTGATTTACAAAGTTAAACGACAACTGAGCAGGGCTGAAACCGCAGGATATTTATAGATTATTCAATTTTCCAAAAYCACCTTCATTTGTCCTAATTCAATCCAAGGAGTCAGACTGTGGAAAGATCTGGAAACTGATGTTGAAAATGCCAAATCACTGTACATGTTTAAYAGAACYATAAAGGTTGGATTGTTGAAAAAATATGAAACAGTTTTTAAAAAGGTTTTTGTTTTGTTAACTGAAAATTACTATTAGGCAGATATAAGATTTTTTTTCTTCTCTCTGCTGCCTTTCATTTCATTTCATTGTAAATTATTTTATTGTAAATACAATTTTGTTTTTAGGAAATGAATAAAGTTTGAAATAAATAAAAAAATTGTCCTCAATCTGAAAATGGACAATTGAAAAGATATAATCCAACAAATCCACTTTTTTTCTCAAAGACAAAAATAAAAACAAACAAAAGATAACAGTTTGTATTTGAAAGCTATTTTTAAAATTATTTCTTAATTACCGATTCATTTTCCGTCATAAAAATAAACTCTAATCAACCAAATGACCATTTCATCTTGTTTTTCTTTATTATTTTAAATGAACAACACTGTTAAAAACCTTGTTTTCCTCAAACCTGACAAGAAATGCACACATCCATATTCATTACTCTGTGGAACAGAGAGTTTCAATAATTTATCAGTCTTAAATAAGTGAAAGTGCAAGACAATAAAACCTAAAAGCTTAAAGGCAAATTATTAATTCATGTTTCATTGCTCTGTATTTATTCATGTTTTCATTTATGAGTCCTCAATATATAAAAGATCAACTAAACACTGACTCTTAAGCTCAAAAAGCCATTTTAAGTGTGGACAAAGATGCATCGACTGAAGAAATCAAAACCTTCGTCTCGGCTGATCACCCCTCTGAAACATCACAACTTTAAAACCTGTGTTTGAAGCCGTTAAACTAAAAATAGCTTTCAGTTTTYTGGACAAAAATAGATCAAAACAAGACCCAGATGCAGACTGTGACAAAGCAGTGAAGGTACTGCAGGAAGGAAATATCCAATCAGGTCAGAGACAAAACTGGGAACGTGGGTGGGTGGGTCTGACCACCATCAGGAAAACTGAACTCATCCGTCGCTGCTGCYTTTAGCACTAATTACAAACACTTTAACTATTCAGTCCAAACACTTTATTAGAGAGTTTTGTGATTATGTGTGTGTTTACTGAAAACTGAATATTTAGTAGCATACTTTACATACAAATCAGCTTTCAGGCTGGATGTCTCAGTTTGTGGGGTTTTCCGGGTCARTTGGAGGAAACKCRGGGGCAGACCCAGAACTCATGGAGGGATTACAGGGATTATAWAACCCCTCTGGCCTGGGATCCCCCTCGCTGAGGAGGAACTGTAGCTGGATGAAGATGGAGCGAGTAGCACCTGCTGCATCTTCATCTTTAATAATGTAGTCATGAACAATTTCATGTTTTTGTCTACCTCCAAAAAAAAACTCGACTTGTGTCTTTTTATATATATATATATTACAGAGTAGCTCCTCCACCATCAACTGGACTGATAAATAAATATGACCTTTTTCAACTCTGCTGTCAAACGGCAGCTAAAAACAGATGGTTTCTCAGTAAGACTGTGGTTTTCTGCCATACCTCTCTACAACACTTCATAGATTTGTACTACCCARTGCTGCCAAAAGCCAAACTGCTCAGAGCATCCACGTCGAGCCAAAAACYACAAAAGTCAGACGGGAGCCTTGAAACGCTCATCTTCCACAGGAGCCTTTCTGCRTTTCAAGTGGACCTCGTGATCTCTGCCTTTCTTTTTTAAATATATCTACTTTATTACTAAAAACATGGAGCAACACACTGCCATGCAGCTTCGACTGCAGCTTTTAGCGTATTTTTACTGTCGTACTTCACAACATAACCAAAGTAAAGGTTTAAAAATATGAACAAAATAATATAAAAGTGTCAACAAAAATATCATTAAGCCACAGAGGCTTTTTGCTCTTTTGTAAACCTGACAAACATCTACATAAGTATCCTAAAAKGTGTATTTGTCACTTTTCGCTAGTTCCAAACAGCACTCACTCAAATGGATGAGGAAACAGCTGAGGCTGAGCAAACCTGATAAGAAAGGGAGCATTATTTTGTTTCTTACTGGTATCGTCCTGATAAGTGGACAAATAGGAACTCTTCAGTTCCTACTGTCAGATATAGTGACAACAGTGAGCTAAAAACTAGTTCCTATTTTAGAAATCAAACATTAATAACCTTAACATAAGAGCAAGGTTACATGTTGAATGCCTTTCTTTGCATAAACAAGTCATTCCAACAAAATGTATTCATTAAAATTAGTAAAATTAAAAATAGTTGAATGTCATGCACAGTAGTTTATGTAAAGTGTAAGAATAAACTTCCTTTGAATGAAGTTTCCATTTACATTTTAACTTGCAGATCAACTTTTTTTTTTTCCAAACACAGGTGTTGTTTCAGTTTTTCTGCCATAAAACCAGTTCTGTGGTTTCTTTAGTCCCATGTGCACCAGTTAAACCTCACAGGCCGAGATACAGATCTAAAAATMACTAAATAACTGTGCTCTGAGCTGGTTTTCTTAAACCACTCTAGATTAAAGCAGCTAAGAAAAGAGCTATAGGCAGACTTTAGGCATTAAATCAGATCTGCAAGTCTTTGATAGAGAAAAGCCCTGAGATTAAAATTAAGATTAAACAGCTAATTCAATGAGAGGAGAAAATCCGCAGCTGCCATGCACTGCAAGAGGGAAAACACACAATTTTTACTGCTTTTGCAAACATTTTTCCCCAAATGTGTGATGCTCTGCAGAGTAAAAAATTAACTAATCAGCTGGTTAGCTAATAATACATTATGTTCCACTGCAGACCATGGTTAAAATAGGTTATAATTTACAGAAATTCAACAGAAACTGGTTTATGGCTTCCAAGAAAACCTTACAGTGAGATGTCCTGATACATCTCAGTAATCCAGGTAAAAAATCAAAAAGAAAAATATTGTATAGGTCTTCTGGACGGGTTCTTCTCTAATGAATAACTAATTTGCAGTGAGAGGCTGAGAATCAAGTATAAAACCTGGGATTGTACAGATGAGTCAGTTGTGACAATGTTAAAAACTGCCTCATTATTTCAGTTTCACAATTATTGATCTTGCAGTGTTTCAAACTAAGTTATGCAATATGTCTTACAAACTATAAAACTATCTATAACTCTGGATATTTGGAAATATTTAGCCTACCAACAAATTTCAACATAATKCCAGGCTAGCGTTAGATTAAAAAATCCATTATATCATAATGTGTTTAAACCGTGCTTTCCTTACCTGCGAGGGTTGTTCCTCATCTGTACCTTCTCCATGTTGTCCCCCTCAGCTCACTCGGAACTCTTCTGAATCGGGTCGGGACTCAAAACTTGAACCGAGCTGCTCAGCGTCAAGTCGAAGCTAGCAGTTAGCTCCGTCGGGCTAGCTCGCTAACGGGTTAGCCGCGGGCAGCTAACCCGCTCACTTCCACAGCAGCGTCCCGGCTGACGATAACCACTGCTGCCGTTCGGTAGCCGTAAAAGTCGCGTTCGTTTACCATGCCGCAAAACAACAGTCGCTTCGTGGAAAGGCTGACGGTGTCCTCGCCGCCAGGTACATATTTCCCTCCCGTGTCCAGACAACTTTCGACTTGTTTGACAGAGGTTTTTGGCAGCCGCTTTGACGTCCACCTGAGAACCAGGAAGCGTAGTGAGGGGCGGGCAGGAAGGCGGCGCGAACAAAGCGTGCAGCGCGTGGAACGAGCAGCAGGGGGCGCTACTTCCACACAATGTAAAAAAAAAAAAAAAGTTTTATTTTAGTTCTTTTCTATTTTGCAGTTTTAACACTTAGCATGTACAATTACTAAAGATATAATAAATACCTACAATAAAATAAAAAATCCTTTTTGATTCTATATTTCATGTTTGAACATTATAGTTCTCATACTTTTATTTCCCCTTCACTTAAAACACGCCATCCAGTTTCACATTTCTTTTGACCCAGCCAGAGAAAATTCCTGAAATGTCTTACGTTGAACTGAATATAAAGTAAAATTGTACGTATATTGTAAACCTGTTAAAAGATAAAACTTATGTACACCCCTCCTGATTTTTTGTGCACATTGCTGATCTAAGAATATCACATCCAGTTTTAATTTATTTCAATATGATCAATCAAAACATATTTAATAAAAAAAAAACACTAAATACGATAAAACATATAGACATGATTTGTTAGACCTTCATTTCAACAGACATTTCCTATGTTTACTTGTGCATTATCTTGGCATCATGATGTGATATAAAACATTTTTTACAAACAACACAGAGACAACAGGAATCATCAATAGAATATTTTATTTAAGGGGAACAAACAGAAGAACAATGTTCACATCTGACCCATCAAAGGGGACACATCTTCAAACCAGGAATGAATGACAGGACAGCAGAGCTACGGGAAGAGAATGTCTCCATCAGATCATCAGCTTTCAGTCCTTACATCCTCTAATTTTAAGACGATGTCAAATGTGCTCACAYTAAAATAGAAACTGTAATATGTGGTGACCTACTGAATCACTTACAGCAGCTTTACTCCCCAGAAGGCCGCACACTCTCAAAGACACCTGCTTCCCTCATGGCGTTGAACTCTTTTTCAAGGTCGTAGTTTTTGTAGAAGTCAGCATAGGCTTTCTTCCTACGTTCTACCACTCCGTACTGTAAAAAAGCAGACGATTTCTCAGATTTTTGTCAATTTAAACCTAAAACAAAGCTTCATATCTATAAAACATGATGTTGGCTCTAGGCCAAATATGTGCTGGAGCAATAATACAGGATTTCATATCATTAATACTGATTTTTTTTTTGTCCAGCCTTCATGACATCAATATGAGCACCTAACATTTTTTTTCTATTAATGTCCTACCACTTCGATTTTTTTTTCTTATTCATCAACAACTTTGCCTAAAATGTGGCTTTAGCTACGTCTGAGCAGTACAGAAGCAGATGCTGACAGATATGATATGCAGACTCCAAGCAGTCACATGAGTTGGAGCTGTAGGGTGTAGGTGTGTCAAACCGTGTAACCACCTTGAAGGCAATAACAGCTGCAATGGACAGAACAGCCCCAACGGCTACATGAAACCTCATGCGTTTGTCCAACAGTCCCCTCATCACTGGCTTTGGCAGTGACATGGTTGATCACCTACAGAGAATATAAGACAAACATAAAGTTATGCTAGAAAGTCAAACTAACCCAGTCAACGGTTACGTTCCAAACATGGGGCCGATATGAAAATAGTCTGCCCACGTTTTAAAATCTATATAGTTACGACAAAAATTATCTGTTTTACAAAAACACATCTTAGTTTATTGWGAGCGCAGTCTGCTGTTTTATATTTATGTGCAACACTGGAATGTTTTATAACTTTACATTTAAGAGCGGAATCAGCAAATACATTGCATTTTTGTGCAACGTATGAACTCACAAGTGATGTGTTTACCACTACCCATGTGTATATCAGGAAAAAGCATAACCCTAATTAATAACCTTAAATAATCTCAACCAGTATTATAAGTAGTATAAAAATAAATTTTCCACATTTAACTGTGCTTTGGAGTTATGAATAATATAATATACATCTTGTCTTGGGTTCTAAGACTGATTAAGTTTGCAAAAAATGTTCTATATACATTAGCTTACTGATACACAAAACAAATGAAAAGTGCAGACCAGATGTGTATCAGATAAAATTAGCTGATTTAAAGTTATTATTCAAAATATCAACAACAATTTAAAATATATATTCAGAGCCTTTAAATAAGTAATTGTTATGTATTGTCACAGTTAAGGCACATCGCCATCATGAACTGCTGAACAMTCACATCAGCACCTGAACCATATAGTCAGGTTTCAACGAAAAAAACAAAAAGTGTCCATACTGACAATACATATTAAACAGTTCTATATAAATCTACAGCAGTGTGAAAACAAAAAGTTTAAAAAAAGGGTTTAGTTTTATAAATCCGACCAGCGGCGTCTCAGGGTGACATCTATGCTAAATGTTTACGAACAGTAGCTAGCCCATCTGACTGCGAATATCAAATACAACTTTCTTTTTATTCAATATACCAACCGGTTTTAATACTAATGTATCGTACGGTTTTGTAAGCAATACAACTTCTTCACATATCGCTAATATTAGCAGTAGTTTGATCAGAAAAACGTGCTCTCGTTGATTGAAACACGAGCTAACCTAGCTAGGTCACTATTAGCTAAATGCTAATGAACGCGATAAGAAAGAAAAGCTGCTAAATTCAGTCAGTCGTGCAAAAATGTAGACTTAATGTTTGGTTTTAAAAGCGGATACAATACAGACATAATTTGCGACATAATGTTTAATCCCTGATAACTATAAAGACACTCACAGCAACGCAGACGACCTTCACAAAAWCTGCTAGCACTCGCAACGCTGCTGCGTTTTACCGGAAGCGCTTCTTCTGGTGCTCTGAGGGCCAAAAACAAGCGCTGAAGAAAAAAAACAAAAAAAAAACAGCGTCCATAAAAATCGTTGAGGTCAGCAAAAACAGGGGGGAAAAAGAAAATACCATTGTGAGTACTGTATTTCGTTCATTCAATTAAAAAAAATAAACAAATAATATCACATACATAAATGTTTGACACGATAGTGTCTTATGGCGTTTTAAAAATATGTTTATTGTATCTCTCATCCTAATCTCAATCATTTCTGATGGTTTTTAACATTATTTAAAAAGTCGTGACTGTAAAATAAAACTGATGCTTCGTTTAAAATTTTATTTTTGTAACATCCCATTTTGGCCACAAGAGGGCAGTAGAGCCACATGCTTAATAAGTGTTAATTTATTGGCCTAAGTTGATCATAAAATACTGATTAATTATAACTGATTTTCTATTAAAACATTAATACATAAAAATAATCAATTAGTTAATGGTATGAATGCATTCATCATTTTATTACATGGAGAGTTGCTATATCAGAAAAGAATTAGTAAGTTTTCACTCAAATATTCGTTTTTTCATTGTCTTGTTTGTAAATGTTAATCAGCTTAATGATTTTAGCTTTTCGGAACTTTAGAGAACGAGTCTCCAAATGAAGTTAATGAAGAACCGAAGCGAGTTATACAACACAACATCCTCCARATTTGTCATGGGAAATGTGTTGGCAAATAAAACAGACCAGCTTGGAACACTATTAAAGACTCAGCTGGGAATAGCAGGAATCCAGTAATACATGTTTTATTGAAACATGAAACATGACTTTTCATGTTTTGTTTTCTCTACAAGATGCTGCTTACATTAAGTGTTGCTGCACATATACGCAGATTTAAAATAAGTTTTTCATAAAAAAGAAAACTGATAACGTCTGTTTGTAACTTAAAGCTACATTAAATGATTAAAACACAGCTGATGGCAACAAACAGTAAAAATAAAGGCACACACTTCAGTTTTCCTCCTTTTGTCTCCTGTTTGGTGTAATTTATGAGCGCAAAACAATGAAAGAAATCYTACAAATACAAAGAGTTTAGCATCTTGCCAGGAAACATTTTGACCCTGAGCAGCAAAAATCTGAATCTCCAGGAATTCGACTGGAAGACGATTCCTCTCGGCGGAGCTACAGCGGTAAAGATAAAATATAGGCCATGTCTGCAGTTGGTCATGTGCTGTCAACAGGTTTACAGATGTCTCTATTTAGAAGATAATACCAAATCAAAGTGAAATATTTCTTTTTAGGGCCTACTGCTGGACAATAAACTGCCATCATTTCATAACTCTGCTGCTGTTACCCTCTTAAATTAACAGTTTCTCTCCGAAAACTATTTAAAAAACACACTTTATTAAACTATTCGGAGCCACCAATGGCTAATTTAAAAAACTGTGATGAAACATTCTTATATTATATGTGCTTCAGACTTTATCTTACATTAAAMCTGAGCTCAACTCTGTGTTTCTACAATAAATAATGTCGAAAAGGCACCAAAAGTAGTTCAGTCACCYGGGTTCTCAATCCTAACTTTGCTGTGTTTTTCCCCCTGGCTTTAAACTTTTATGTTTGMGTCTGTTTTTAGTCCTGTTCCTCCTCAGCAGTAGATAAAACCCTCGTGGTTCTGCTGCAGGTTAATTCCTGGTAAAACKGTCGTTCCTCTCCACTGTCACCATCACCTTGTGCTTGCTCCGGCTGCATCAAAGGGGTGATTTAATACAAGCTGTTATTTATCAGATTAAACTGGGTGCGTTTCTGTAAAACACTTTTCCCACAAAATTGAGTTTTAAAAATAAAATAAATTAAATTATAAAGAAGGAATATTAGCAGGAAATAGCTTCAGTAAATCATTGTCCCACTTTTTTAAAATCCCAAACTGAAGCTCAGGCCGCATGATGAGAGCAATAAAAAGAAAACATCTCAAGAGGAAATGTCAGGAAACGAATGCTCTGAATAAAATAAATATGTTCTTTAATTTCTTTTTTTGAATGAGCGCCATCGATTTTCAACACAAGTCCAAGACGAAGCAAGAAAATCCCACAGATTGTTTGGATTAAGAAAATAATCAAAGCAGCATTTATTTGCTTCGGTTTCTGGGCTTCATTAAATCACAACATGTGTAGTTTGTTTTGTTTTTTTCTATCATTGTCCAAAACATAAAACAAGTGAAGAAAAAGGATCGACTTGGCTTTTGTTTGCTAATATCCTTCCTGTCCAATTTATTTGTTTCTTTAATCATTTCCTTTCTTCCATCAGTGTTGCCACACAAAAATGCAATCAGTCACAAAGTACAGTAAAAATCCAGTTTGCATGAAAACCATCATTACAGCTGAAAGTCTTAAGTTTGCACGCCCTTTAATTATTCCTCACTTTCACTTTCCTCTCAGTGATTCTGTCAGTTGTTTCCTGCTCTGCATGCAGGACTCAGACGCACTGATTTCTTTGTCCATTTGTGTGTTTTTGCACCTCAGAAACCAAACACAACTGGTTCTTCTGAGTCAAATGGACTCRGTGTTTAGTCTCGCTGCACATGAGGATTTTTTTTTTTAAATTTGGCTCCTTGTCCAGAGCCAGCAGGCCCCCTCTCTGCAACAGATCCAGACCTGAGAGAGCCCATCACTTCCTCAGGCTGTGGATCATCTGCTGGTGTTCCAACATCAGGCCTGATGGAGTCCACGTGGCCTCGTCTTGTCACGACGCTGATCTGGATCCTTTTCTCTCTCCTCCTGATGGATGAACGTGTGTTTTGTTTGGCTTCACCTCCTGCCTCTTTGAGCACGTTTTCCTCCCAGTCTTTGGTGCCAATAAATGAAACTTTAAAACAAAATGTTTGCCTCACGAACATTTCGCTTTTCTGATTTTAGTTTCAAATGTTGCCTTGAAATGCGGCGGGCAATATGCATTCTTTCATTTTAGTTTTAAATAAACTATTTTCATTCAAAAAACACTTCCAACCTGGTAAAATAAACACCCACATCTTCATTATTACAAAAAAAAAAACCTTTTTACCAACATCTTGACATCATCTTCCAGTATTTAACTCTGCCTTCCTTCCCGCTGCTCTTTAGAGGCAATTTTTTTAAAAAAACTTAAGGATTATTTTTAAGAGGTTTGTGTCCTTCCTTCCACATTTCCGACCTCTCGGTATAGAAAATAAACCTTCTGTCACTGGAATCCTTCAGACAAATGCGCTCAGGAAGTGCTTTGCTTCGGTTAATGGAGCTCATAAATTTTCACCAGAAGACTTTCTCTGAAATTAAGAAGGAAAGCACCAGTAAACACAAACTTCTGACCCTGTTTTCCCCCACAAAARCCTTTTATTGAGGCGTGTGTGCGTGTGCATGTGTGTGTAAGTGGACAGATTTTTATTTATTTTTTCTGAAACTCTCAGGAGGTCATCARTGGATGAACTTTCCAGTCCGGTTTAACYTTAGCCTGCATGAAAAGGACTAAAACTCAGTACGTTTTGCAGATACTGAGCTTAAATMTGGTGTGGTAGTAGCTGAAAGTCATGCACAACGCATGCACCGAGGGCCACGTCTGAGTGCACGTAAGGTTGGACCAAAATACTTTCAGATTATCTTAAAGTAAAACCCATGAAAGACAGCGTGTGACGTGCACTCCTTCAAGGAACACTTTGTTTTTAATTTATTTGTTTTCTTTTTTTTATAACGAGTACAAAGACGAACGACACGGTCTAAAAAAATAAACAGTTATTGTGAAATCTAAATAATTAACTCGATTCTTCAAAGTTCTTGATACGAATGCAAGACTTTGATGATGATGATGATGATGATGATGATGGAGCCACGTGGTGCTCATGGTTCATACTGAGTTCTGCACCACGTTGCATCCACAGAGTGTCTCCCCCGGAGGGAATCAGGAAGTTATTTCTGCAGAAGACGTGCTGAAGGCTTGTCGGAGGGGCTGTTAGAAGTCGTACGGTCGGACCATCATGGAGGTGGAGTGCAGCGAGTAGCTGGGGCCTCTGAAGTGGTGCCACTTGATGCCGTTCAGCTTCCTGATGTTGTGGCCGACCGTGTAGTAGATCCCGTTTAGGTTGGAGAAGCCGCAGGCYTCAAACCACCAACCTGAAACAGAGTGCGCCGATTTGAGACCACCCCACTCAAATTATAAGGAATTAGTCCAGCTAACCAGGTTTAAAATCTTGTATCAAGCCAAAAAATCTTTATGATCTTGTTTTGTACGGGACACCAAGTGTAAAATGAAATGTTAAAAATAAAAAATCACTAACATACCTTTCATTATTTGAACCTCTTTCTGAGTGTTAAAATGTTCCACTAACATGTTATTTACGTAGCTCACTGTTCTTACATTTGACTAATTTTTTACTAAATGTTAAATTTAATTGTTAAAAAATATGTTTAAATATTAAATCCTAAATCTAAATCTTTAATTCTAAATGTAAAATTTAAACCTTAAATGTTGAAATTCACATTTAGGTGTTTTGGAATGGAACACAGGCTTTGCTGTTGGTGCTCAGCTCATGTTATGACATCATCATCCTGAGACAATTGCAAACGCTTGCTGTGTCCAAAACAGCAGGACGGGTCCTCCGAAGGTCGAATTTGTCGGCCGCATACGTCACAGCGCCGCGACGAAGGACGTCCAAAAC
>NW_013952612.1:390529-394133 GCF_001266775.1 Austrofundulus limnaeus
GATTGAGAAGTTGTCTGTTCGAATTTCCTGACAACCAAATTGACCAAATTACCAAGAGGCGTAAAAATAAAATGTTAAAAAACTTCACTAACACATTTAGCTCACTGTTCTTACATTTAGCTAACTTTTAACAAATATATTTAAATATTAAATCCTAAATCTAAATGTTTAAATCTAAATGTAAAATTTAAACCTTAAATGTTGAAGTTCACATTTAGGTGTTTTGGAATGGAACGCAGCCTTTGTTATTTGTGCTCGGCTCATGTTATGACATCATCATCCTGAGACAATAGCAACAGCTAGCACTCCAATGCAGCTAAAGCTTCCCTAAAAGGCGTCAAACTTGCAGATGAAGTTGGTGTTTGAGGTGCACTTCAAACTGCTGGACCACAGGTGATTTCAGTATTGTTTTCAATTAACACATTTTGAATTTATATTTTAAATATTCTTTTTAGCAATCTTAGAAGCGTTAGCAGAGGTTAGCGTCACAATCAGCATGATGTTCTATTTCATGTAAGCGCGAGGGATACCCATCAGCGATAGCCTTAGAGGGCGGAGCTTACACTCAGAATCTGGGGTTACAATATGTAACAACGTTTTCATCCTGCAACAAAAGTCAACAATGGCCACTGCTAGTCACAGCTAGGCGCTGCTTGTGATGCTAAAGATAATTTTTAAAATCTAAATCCAAAATGTGTTCATAAAATGCAATATGGGTGGTACCTGTGGTTCAGAAGTGCAGCTCAGACACCAGCCATAACTGCAAGTTCGATGTCTTGTAGGGAAGCTTTAGCTGCATTGGAGCGCTAGCGGTTGCTATTGTCTCAGGATGATGACATCATAACATGAGCCGAGTGCCAACAACAAAGGCTGCGTTCCATTCCAAAATACCTAAATGTGAACTTCAACATTTTAGGTTTAACTTTTACATTTAGATTTAGGATTTTGTATTTTAATTTATTATATTTACGTTTAAATTTAACATTTAGTAAAAATTGTAAAATGTAAGAACAGTGAGCTAAATAATGGAAAATATGTTAGTGAAATTTTTTTAACATTTCATTTTACACTTGGTACCTCACAGTTTTGAGACTGATTTATTAAACAAGAACAGAATGTGTAAAATTATTTGTTAGCCTGGAAATTTGACTCAATTTAAGTGAAAAAAATCTGCCAATGGACAATTGCACTTGGTAAAATTCTTGAAATAAGAACAAGATTAATAATCTGAACAAATTTTCAGTGTAGCCATTTTAGTAATATTTGGAAGCACAGTCGTGTTAAGTGTCTCATTTTTTGGTTAAAATATCATTTGTAGTGAAAATAAAAAAACTTAAGTTTGCTTTAAAATTGGTTGTTTTTCTTTTGTTATCACCTGCTGCCAAAAAAAAAAAAAAAACTTATTCAAAAACAGGATCCCAGTTTGTTCATTTGACGTTTGTTTAAACAGAACTGAGAGCAAAAACAACAAAAAAAAAGGCTGCTCGTTGTGACATCTGGTGCTTATTTGTACATTCTTAAAATGTGCAATAATGTTATGTCTAACCCTGCAAACAATTATAAACCTACACAAACATCACAAATTGTTTAATGGTGCAGATTTAAGAACAGGTCAGACGTGGACGCGGGGATTCGGAGCGTTTTATTTGACGACACGCGTCTGAAACTGAAATTTATAAACACAATACGTTTCTGATTGAAGCTCATTATTTTCAAATTTGGGTCCAATTTTCGTTTATTTATTTATTTTTAAAGCTTTGAGGGGGAAAGTAAAAAAAAGTTATCTTTATCCACTCCTTTGCTCACCCTGTCCGTCTTTTTTATGACTTTGAGTTTTTCTGTAAACTGCAGTGATTTGAAACGACTCGCTGACTAATGGTCACCACTCAGTCTGCTGCTCTGAGGTCTGCAGGGTTTTGGTCGAAACAATTAAGTTAATCTGCGATTAGAACCTATGGAGGGGCGGCCGAGGAGAGCTGAGGAGCTGTTTGCGTTGGCGCCGGCTCAAGGTAAGAGAGCACTGAAGGGTGACAGAGACAGATGTTTGACAGACCACAGCTTTTAGGAAAATACCACTAATTCTGCTCTTAAAGAGGTTTTTTAATGTTTCACTGTTATCATTCTTAGTGATTCTTGAACCTATTTATAAACCTGTAACAAAGGGAGAGGAAAGCCTCACCTCCTGTGAGCATCAGGGCACACTTGCAGTGGTCGCAGTTGTCGTTGTCGTGATCTCGGGTGCTGAAGCCGGCGCCGTGTGTGATCAGACTGCTCTGCCTGCCGGCCGTGCCGCTGTAGCCTCGCAGATACAACCTGAGGGAAAACAGACCGAGTTGGAACAAGTTCACCAGCCAGGACTTTACAGCTGATCAGTAATGTGCATTTTTACCAGAGTTGTAAAATAATTTTGTACAAATACTTTGTTACTGTACTTAAGTAGAATTTTTGGGTATCTGTACTTGAGTAATTATTTTTCAGCCTACGTTTTCTTCTACTTCTTATATTTTCACAAAGTTATCTGTACTTTCTACTCCTTACATTTTTAAAAAAAGGCAAGAAAGTTGTTACTTTTATTTCACTTTTGCTTGTTTTCATTCCAGCTTGTTATTATAAAAAAACAAAAACTATCCATATAAACTGTGCCTCCTAGATAGAGTGAATTTAACTGTGGTTGAATGAGAAGTATAAATATATAAAACTCTGATAGCGTATTAGTTTGTAAACAAACAAATCATGTCACACTCCAGCAGGACAGAATCATTCAAATAAAAGGACTGTACTTAAGAAGTATTTGTATTTCATGAATTATATTATTACATTTGCCCGCAGCCCTCAGATAGATTTTCATTTTGGGGAAAAACTTTGTGCAGCCTTGATATATGTATATAAATTGAAACAGCTGGACTAGTGCATCCTAAATTTAACAAATTAACTATTTTAATACAGTATAGTAATTTCTGCATTTTTGGGGGAGGTCACCTCCTAATAAATGTCCTTACAGAAAATCTAACTGTTCATTTTAAATCAGTACTTTTACTTTTAACACTTAAGTACAAAAATATCAGATACTTTAAGACTTTTACTTAAGTAATATTCCTAAAGGAGACTTTAAGATGAGTGACAGGACACTTCAGGGGGCCAATCAGATTTCAGCTGGGGCCAGTGACCCTGTGGCCCTGCCCCTAGAACCCCTGACAAGAGGAGAAAGTCAAAAATGGCAAAAATGCAAAAAGAATGCATATTGTGACAAAAAAGTTGCAGAAAACAAAACAAAAATGACCCAAATGGGGAAAAAAATCAATAAAAGTACACACAGAGACAGCAAGAAGCATAAGAGATTTAAAAAGATAGACAAAACAACAAAACAGAAGCCAATGTAGACACAAAAAGTCAACATATAAACTCAAAATGTAAAAAAAAATACATTAAATAAAGCATAAAGAAACAAAGTATAATGATACGTAAACTGGGCAGTTATTTGATTTGATTTGATTGATTTATTTAACAGGAAAAGATTATTGAAAATCAAGCCTGACTCAGCATAATTGCTGTTTTACAGCAGGTTCCTGTTCTGCAGCACATAAAATACTCAGAATTACAGCAT
>NW_013952612.1:394203-396008 GCF_001266775.1 Austrofundulus limnaeus
CCATAATATACTTGAATAAACGTATAAAAAGTAATAAACGAATTAACGAATAAACGAATAAAAGTAAATTAGAAAAAAAACTAATTTTTAAAGTAATTCAACAGATAAAAAACATTTTATTAAGAGAGAAAAAATGAATAAAATTTTCTTTAAATGTCTACAAGTTCCAAAAGTCATATTTTATAATAGATGAGCTGAATGTTGAACTGCAAGAAACAGGAAAGCAATCCTGCTGATTCAGCATTCAGAACCAYTATTTAAATGACAACATATTAAACGTATCTGTTGTGTTTCATGTTCTGATCTTAGGAGACTCTGCGGACCCTCAGGTGGTCCACAAACACAGAACATAAATCCTAAAGCTGGCTCCAACTTATCTACATTTTTCTGACCCCACCTCAGAAAATCTGACAAAACCTGAATGTTCCGTAATCTATAAGTAAATCAGAGATGTATGTAGGCCCAGGAGCCATTTTTTCTTTTTTCTTTTCMTTTTTAAAGGAGTGATAGGATTTTAAAATGTCCCCTCTGACACTCAGGGAGCCGGTGCTGTAATTAAAGAGGTGGAGGAATGTGAGGACTCTGACAGGAGCACAGCGGACAAACTGCAGCTGTCACAGGGAATAGTTTTACTTTAATTGAAACTAATGGAGGCACCTTAACTACTACCTGGTCTACAGCGAAGGGGAATGTTATCTTTGTCCTCTCGGGGCAGGATTTCTGTGATTCTCCTTCTGTTTTAAAGGAAACTGACGTTATAAATGTTATAAAAGAGTCCAAACCTGTAGTGCTGCCTCTCACTGGTCAGAGTGAAGCGGTCGTACTGAGAGTACGCAGAGTTTCCCTCCCAGTCCCTCAGCTCCACTCTCAGAGAGTACTGGCCCTGACTGGTCAGCAGGTACAAAACCTCGTTACCCAGCCAGTGTTCCCCCTGCACGTCCCCGAAACCCTGAGAGAAGCAAACAAATAAAAAAAAAAAAKAAGTTATTTTAAACTTCACAGTGATTATTGCTCTGATTCGGAGGCTTGCTGACCGTTTTGTACTCCCTCCAGCTCTTCTGGAAGTCCACGCTGCCGTTGAAGCGCCGCTGGAAGACCGTCCAGCCGCCGCCGCTCGTCTCCATGTCACAGTACACCTGCAGGACAGGAGGACAAACACACGCTCAGACCAGTAATAATCAGAATCAATTAGAACCAGGGAATTTACAGGTACTGAAGCTGCAACCGTTCATCAGAGAAATGTGAGAAAAAGAAATAAGAACACTAGAATAAAATCAGTATAAACACCCAGGATTACAAAATAAGCACACTAATTATACACAAGAGCAACGCACAATAAAAATAATAAAAATATTAAGAGAATGTGTACAGCATGAACGAGAGATGATATTTGGTATTTAGATAATAGACCAGGGGTGTCAAASTCATTTTCACCGAGGGCCAGAMGAGAAGGGCCACTTGTAATAAACTTTGATGTTTCATGTTTAACTTTGACTAAACAGAGTTTTAACACGTCCTCTTGTAAACACTGATAAGAACTAAGTGTATGACTGACTAAATCTGAAATAAATACAGAAATATTATTTAGTTTATGGTTGATGCTGACTTTAAACTGCTTATTTTCAGACATTAACACTGTACTATCCAAATAAATTGCTTAGTTTCTTAAAGCCAACAGCTCAGGGACAGGAATTTATTAAATTTATTTTTATTTCATTTATTTTATTAAATTTATTTTTGTCACATTTAATCATAAATTTAAAGTTTACCATTGGTAAAAGAAACAAATTTCATGCTAAGTAAAA
>NW_013952612.1:396018-409954 GCF_001266775.1 Austrofundulus limnaeus
ACACAGGAGTCACCCGCGGGCCACATTTGGCCAGCAGGCCTTGTGTTTGACACATGTGTAATAGACAATAAACAATAATAATAATACTTTATGTACATGGGGTGGGGGTGGGGGGTTACCTGCACAGGTTCGGTCCTGTTCCCGATGTAGACGTGATAAACGCCGCTGACAGAATGACCATCTTTGTAAGCGTCTGCGCAGTCCTTCCACATCTGGCTGCGAGGAGGCGAGCCTGGAGGCAAAACCGTGATGAGATACATCACAGCAGGAATTTATTTAATGTGTGTGTGTGTGTGTCTGTGTGTGTGTACCTGTAGTCGTGGCCACCATGTTGATGAGTGTGTGGACGGACTCCATCAGCTGGGCCTGCTGCTTCTGCAGAGCCGTGTTGTTGCTGGTGGCGACTTTCAGCTGCCGCTCCAYAGACTCTATCGCCACCATCTGAGTCCTGACCACCGACTGGGAGAGAAAAGATTCATCTGTGTTTTTACTTTGCATATATTTGTATTTTTGTATGATTCTGCACCAGCCTCTTGTCATTCTTGTCAAATAAACGACCTTAAAGATTCAAAAAARCCATCTGATGTGTGATCTAATGAGCATGAAATCTGCCCCCCGTCAGTCCTGACAGGATTCATTTTAATAAAAACTCAGACACCTGTCCAAACAGTCTCCTGCCGGTGATGTTTCTGTGCTTTAATAACACCCAGATGTCCTGTTTGGTAACTGTACCTGCAGCCTGTTCTTCTCCACCCTCATGTCCTCCAGCTCTCCTCTCTGCTGAGACTCCAACATCTGAACTTTGCTCTCCAGATGACTGGAAAAAAGAAAAGAAACTCATTTAACACACAAGTTTCTTCTGTAAGTTTAATAAAAGTTGACTCGAGTTTGCTTTTGTTTTGAAATTCCCTTTAGATGTCATTTATAATAAAGAGTTTTATGATCTCTTATTGGCATTCAGTCAAGTTTAAAGTGCCTGTGACATCAAAGTTTTGTAATAAATATGGATGCATTTTTGGAAGAAAATGCTGAGAACATATTGCAAAACACATTTTACACAGCTGAGATGAACAGTTGTTGAGATATTCACACGTAAAATGACAGGAAGTGATGTCAAAGGGGAATGGCTACATGTAAAGCGATCATTACTAAAATGTATTGCAGACAGTAGAGAAGAATGTGATGTTTCTTTATATTATTTTGAGCCACTATCAGAGAAACGAAGAAGAGTCAGAGTTCAAATATTATTGTTTCAATAAACAAAGACCAGGGAGTTCCCTTTTCTTAAAGAGTTCCCCTTTGATGTCACTTCCTGTTTCACTTTGGCTTAAGTTAAAAAGTAAATATGCCTGTTATGTGATAAAATAAGTAAGATCATGTTTATTATGTCAAGTTTCTTAAATTAACCCTCCTGAGACCCTGTGTCCTCATCAATTTGGCCTCATTAAAGGACACTACCAGTGCCCTCTAGTGGTTGTGTGACAATATTACACTCATTTGAGTGATAAAAAGATGGTGGGGATCCCTGTAAAAAGCTTCTACAACTCTCAGTAAAAAATGGCCAAAATAAAAATCTAAATTACATTAAAGAATTGAAGCCAGTATATTTATGCATTGTTACATCTTTAGCTTCATTTTTTTATAACTGAAGCAAAGTACAATGTCTGTAAAGATAAAGTCCTCATTTGAGGACATTGGGACTATAATTTTGTTTTTAATTGTGCCTGGATTTTGGATAAACCTGCAGATATTTAGAAGAGTTTACAAATGTAAATAGTTTGTGTAAGTGGTGTATTTGGCCACAAAGTTTTGTTAAACAAATCTGGAAATTCTAGCAAGTGGTCGATTTCTTCAACCAATTACTTATACCTACAGTATACCTATGATCTGGTCAAATGGTCTGTGTTTTCCTGCCATTATGTCACATGATCTGCTCTTCAAACTGAAGAGCAATCTGAAAGTTATCATGGAAGATGATGATGATGTGTTTCACTGATTTTGCTGGCTGCTGTATTGTCAAAATAAATAGGAAAATCTTACTCCTAGAAAGGCTATCATGAAGCTTCTCAAGTTTTGTAATTTCTTAGGTATTCCTCAGCAAGGGTGACACTTTGAAACCCAGTGTACTCATATGAGGATATCATTTTTTTGTTGCAAAAATTACTTACTGTACCATGATAGAGTCTAGATATTATACTTATTAGGTCCTACTGATTTCATGTATCTTGGAGAAAGAAAAAAATGCACATAAAAGAAGCTTGGGCCTCAGGAGGATAAAGAAGTTTTCTTTGATATTTTGTATTTGAAGGATCTGCACGTCATAGACACTTTSAAACAGGGCTGGTGAAAGTTACTTGTTTACCTGAAGCACACAAGAGAAAACCGATTTGAAAACACCARAATGACGGAACATTGGGTGATTGAAAGTGTCCCCTGCTGGAGTCAGATGGAGGGAATATATTACAGCATTTATCACCCATCTGCTGAAAAAGATGGGAGTAAAAGGTCACTTCCTCCAACAAACCGTTAAATCTGTGTCCACTGCAGAAAACAAATCAGCAGTAAAYGAAATGGGATTGAATTTATGGTCAGTTCCCTCAGAATAAGAGAAAATGTGTTTTTATTATTATTTTTTTATTAATTCTGATCAAAGGAGGAAAAGACTAAAGTGTAATGCTGACATACAGCTGAGCATAAAGCTGGTGGGTAGGGAGGACATGAAAGCCAAACTGTTTACATTAAATCTGTTTGTAATGAACCAGAGGTTGTAACTCCTGAATTACTCCCTCTCGTTTAAAAAAAAAAAATCTGTAACAGTGAAATAAAGATTAATAACTCCACCATTCTTCTTCCTGCCAGATCAGACCGCAGCTGTCGTTATCTGTGCAGCTGAACCAGCAGTCCAGCTGTTGAAAATAGACTCCAGGCCACAGTTAGATCAACAACGTTTCGGGCCAAACGAATGAAAGCCGATGAGGGAGTGGCGGTGGTCTCGGGGGGACGACGTGGGACATGTGTCCAGTTTACGCTCACTTRTCTGCTAATCTGCAGGATCAGGGTGGAAAACTCAAACGAGCTTCTGACGAACTCAAACGAATTATTTGTATTTATTCTGCTTAATTCAAGTTTTAATTATCTGTGCTGAGTTTAGGCTGTATTATAAGCAGACGGGTCAGTTTTATAAACACTAACAGATGCAAAGTGCTGTTTTTACAACCTAATGTATGAAACAWGATGTTAAGTGTCTCATTATCACAGAGTTGTTATAATTCTTATTTAAAATCGTGTCTAAATCTGGTTTGTTGTGTTGTTTATAGAAACCTGTAGMAAGTTTCGCTCCTTTAAACTAACTGTTGTTTCTAACTGCTTTTAGAACCACAGATTGTTGACATTCAGACAGGAACAAACAAGACAAAAACTGTGATTTGTAAACTATTTCTCACTCACATCTTAGTTAAAAAAACAAAACTGTTTATTAATCAGCATCAAACATTCTGTAATTCTGAAAGCTTTTCTGTTTTGTGATGAACTGGATTGAACTTTGTTTCAGTATTTTCCTTTTTAAACTGATTATAGTGTATTCTTAAAAGAACATTGTGTTGTTTGAACCTTATTAAAAGAGCAATAAGTGAAGCCTAAAATGTGAGTACAGCAAATAAATTATAATTAACGAGTAAAATTTGATGTATGATATACAAAAATAACTTTCTGAGAATTCCTAGAGCAATTGCCAGGACGCTTTGGTCAAGATGAAAGTGCTGACTTTGTTACAACACAGTTATTTAGAATGACATTAAATAGTATTTTGTTTAAAATAAAAAGCCAATTCTCTTAATCTTTTCATCAAAGGCGAAGTAAATATTAAATCTTCATTAGTTGTGTTTATGCATCACAGTTTCCCTCTAGTTCAGTAATATTTTCCTTTACAGTCCAAAGAAGTGATGAAACGTCCACATTTTGTAAATGAAACAGTCTGGTGGAAGTGTGGCTGATTGTTGGACGTGATCCTCCCTCGTTTAACAGAACGAGGGAGGATCARGTCCAACAACGCGGCTCGTTTGAGCGATATACAGTATTCTGTTACAGGTGAGGRTTTAGTCACAGCTGAAAAACTTGATCAGTTCCTGGCTGCTTCAATGCACRGACCTGCACATGAATGAGGAAATGGTTTTTCAGCGCCACGGTGAGCGGCTGATTGCTGCAGCTCTGCGGTTTGTGTGCGAGGTGTTAAAACGTAACTTTATGCTGAAATCTACGAGCGTGTGGATGCAATTTAATGTGAGCTGAAAAGGTTATAATAAGTTCTTGGACATTTCTAAAGTTTTATTCTAAGAAGTTTGGACAAATAAATCAGCTTCAGTGATACAAACTGAGACCAAAGCAGGTAAGAAAAACAGCAGCTACATATAATTATTTAATTTAAATTCCAAATAAACTAAGTGCATTTTACAAAATATAATAAATACGTAAATACATTCTCTACAGGTCATTTAATGTTTTTAAATCCTTTCTTTTCACATTTAAATCATTCAGTTGGGTCTTTATACAGTAAAACTACAAAAATTTGGTCTGAATTCTTCCTTATTCTAACTTTATCATCTCCTCTTTCACCCCTTTTCTGCTGTGCGTCTCAAAGCAACTCGTTTTGTTACTGTTCCTTTAAGATACTTCAAGCCCCGCCCCCCTCCAGCTTCCAGACCGGTCCACTCCGGTTTGACAGAGGAGGTTATGTTTTCTAATGATGTAGAAATGTTTTATTTAATTGAAAGATGCCAACAACAGAAGACCTGTCCATCCAGCCTTACAGGTTTGAGCCAGAGTCCAACCCAGAACCAGAGTCTGACCCAGAACCAGAGTCTGGCCCAGAACCAGAGTCTGACCCAGAACCAGAGTCTGACCCAGAACTAGAGTCTGACCCAGACCCAGAGGAGAATTAAGACGAGGAAATTGTAGTTGGTAAGTCCAGACCTTATATGGGAATTCCGTTGCAGATAATTTGATGTAATATTTCAGAAAACATCATAGAAAATAGTAAAAACCAAATGTGCTGAAAAATGTGACCCAAACAGAATATAAAGYTATCTTTGCAGAACTAGGTTCTGCCTCTGAGAGCCTTCAAGTCCACACCAAAATGTATTTAACAGCTAAAATAAGTGGATTTTGCATAATACTGTATGTCCCCATTAAATGAAATACCTGAAATATAATCTTAAAGAAATTTAAAATCTCTTTTTTGAGATACAAAACACAACTTGAGCAGAAAAATCTTACATTTTTGTCTTRTTCTCTGCCAGCTAGCAAAGCTTRTTTTRTTTCCAGCTGGTAAATCCTAAAATCCAAGTATTTCCTCATTAGAATAACATAAAAATAAGATTCAAACCAAATATTTCTGTGTTATCCTGATTAATAAGACAAATCAAAGCATGTRTCATGAAATGAGGAAAARGAAAATGTGCTGAGGTCATTCTGACCAAATGTGACCTCATCCACCTGTGTGAACTGTAGGGAGGATCTGGGTCTSAACAGTTAAAATGAGCAACAGAAAGATTTGTTTGTTTCYAAMTGATTCATTAAGATTTAATGTTTTGTAGCAGCCTTTATGTTTGTAGCTCTTAGCTCGGTCTGTGTCTCCTGACCCACAGAGGGTTCATCCTGCTAACAGAAAAATCTCTCACACAATGTAAAACTACTGTTTTCGAGTCCCACARACACACATGTACAGTCTGAGCGTGTCTGTTTGCATTAGATATGTTACTGTAAACAGAAACGCACTTGATAATCACTCCGAAAGTTTCACCACCCGCTGCACCGTCCAAGTTCACCTCAGAGTGAAAAATGATAAAAATATTGTGATTCCAAACATTGGTGTGTCTCACAGCAACAGCTGAGGTTGTGTTTCCTGCAGGCTGCTCTCTCTTAGCTTTCACATTATCTCTGATAACTTACAAACTGTCACGTCTACTATAAAAGGAAGTACAGTTAAGCTGGTTTGAAGTTCTTTGACAGATTAATAAAAAAGCAACAAGRATGGATAAGCTGGCGTTAGCATCGGAAAYGCTAGCYACTAGCATGAGGCTAGCCTCTCCGATGCTAATGCCAGCTCATCCATGCTAGTTGCTAGCCTCTTTGATGCTGACACAAATGAAAAATATGTGTACAATAGGTTGCCTTCAGGCCCAGGCCTCCCTTGAAAAAGAGATATGAGATCTCAAKAGGACTTGCCTGGGTAAATAACGATCGATAAATAATAATAATAGTAATAAATAAATAAATAAAAATGAATAGTCTCCTTCTCYTTTGTCAGCGCAGGCTTCTCAGTTACAGAGGTCAGCTGTAGAGGTACCAGTGCCGGCCTATCATTAATCAGATAGGATGTAGCAACCGCTGGTTGTGCAATAATCTTAATTTTAGCCCTCATACCGCYCTATTATATAGAGCACTAACAGATTGCACTGGATCTTTGCTTAGAATTTTGGCATGAATAGAAATGGGTAATGTGTATTTTTTTATTTTAATCTGGATTCACTTTGATTTTCTTTTTGCTTCTCCTTTATTGTAGAGAATCAGTTAATAATTAACAGAAAACACAAAAACAAATAAAAACCCACAGATTGTGACAGAAGTCCCACATGTCCCACCTGTTCTTGTCTCTCAGCTGCCTGATCTCGGTGGTTTGCAGAAGGAGCTCCTTCTCCAGCTTGTTGGTGGACAGAGAATTCTCCAGAAGTTGGATTTCTATCCGTGACGTGTGGTTCAGAACCTGGTAAAAAAAAAAAAAAAGGAAGAATAAACAAAGAATAAATGCGGTTGCCTCAGAGGAAGCTCTGTCGTGGGGGACGTGTTGGTTACCTTGGCCTCGACCACGTTGAGTTTTCTCGTCTGCTCGGCCGTCTGTGAGAGCAGGTTGGTTCCGATCTCCAGCATCGTGGCTGTTTGGTTGTGAACGACGTGGGACTGGATATTGGCGACGTCTCGCCTTAAACTCCTCTGGATGAAACCCTCCAACTGTGGATTAAAAAACGAGAGAGATGTTTGAGCTTCTGCCTTTTATTAAGATAAAACGGCACGTCGACACGATTGTMTCTGGTTTTTCGGTCGAATTTGTGGCTTTTGTCTTCATGTTTTCAGTCTGTCTTAGGTTTAGGTTCTTTTGACTCGTCTGTGGTTCTTTACATCCCTCAGTTTGCCCCAGTGTTAAATTCTTCCTTCTGTTTTCCCACAAAACTGGTCCTGTTTTCTCATTTTCCACCTCATGGCTTTAATCATTATCTTCCTCAGTATATAAAACACTCACTTTTCTCTTTTTTCCCCCCCTCTTCCTTGTCAGGCTTTTATTATAACTGGCTCATGCTTAGTTTTGTGTTATAAATAAACACCCAGAATTGATCACTTCTGCCTGCTTGTGCGTTTTTACAACACGTTCCATAATATTGATTGCTCCYTTCGTGTTTTTGTTAAGCGGTGCCAACCAAACTGCAAGAGTCTGGCACCGGTTTGAAGCTATCAAAGGCCTCCCACAGGTTTTGAGTGACAATCTGACATTTTGGTCCGTTTCTCTCACAGCCGTTAACGTGCCTGACAGACGGCTCAAAACTCACGCGGTGTAAATATTCTCCACGAGAAAACCGGCATGACAGCCGTGTTTACCGCAAAACTCRCATCTCAATTTGGTGAGTTACCAAGCTGACATTTACTATCAAGGAATGAGGTAAACATTATGGGATTGTGTTTACTTTTACAGGATCATAAAACAGCGCTTTTGGAGAAATAAAAGCTTGAATTTTACGATACAATATGAGAATGTTCACGAAGAACAAATTTTAAATGTTCTTCCAGAAGTTGTCAAGGCACGTTTTTCGCCTCGTGACGGAAAAGTCGCTTTATCATCTAAAAAACATGGAATGTAACACAAACGAGTTCTTTCCAGAAGGTTCCCGAGGTTCTGCAGAGAAACCACCCACTCAGAACACAAAGCATGTCAGGGTGGGGGCTAAAGATGCAGGTCCTCCCATCTCTGGGAACATCAGCCGATGCCAGCTCGTCCTGCCARGCTGCGACCCTCAGCAGCTCACAAATAAACAATCCGTCCGTTCGGACGTCTATTCATGCCTCCGACTCCACATCCTCAGGATATCAGTGCCACTGAGAAGCACGGGGAGTTGATAAATATACTGCTGCACCAACAAATAGACGGGTCCCAGCGGGACGGTCAGTTCACCGACGAGGCAAAGTTCAGGCCACGACGCCACGACCGCATTCTCTGGTGTCCCATCACAGGACAAAAAAGTACTTTGTTTTTTATTGAGATCAGACCTCAGATCAGAGGTGGCTGTTGTCCTGTTAAATCCAGACGTGTTTGGGTTTATTTCTCACCGATCATCGCTTTTCATCACAAATATGTTTTGGTGTTACGGGCTTGAGAGCAGGAACTAAATTACGAGTTGGTTCTGCAGTTTAGCTTCTACTCATGAGGAAAAATGGAGGAAGGAAATCATCACTTTAGTTATTGATCATACTTATTCCCACGTGAACAAAACAGTTATTTTCACCATTTAACAAGATTAAAATATTTGGCTGCAAGTCTGATTCATGTTCACCGACCATCTTTTGAACGGGACAGCTTTATAAGTTCAGAGATGACTATCAGTCGTTTCGAGGAACTTCTGTGTCGGTGAGTAAATTGGGCTGAAAAACAGATCTGATGTGATGCAGAAAGATGTTATTAAAAAAAGAAGAAGGAGAAAACAGCTGGAACAAACGAGCTGGTTCATTTCTGCTTCCTGAGATGTTGCAGATAAACTTTGATCAAGAGGCCAAGTTGTAAAACGTAAAAAAGGAGAGAGAGAGAGAGAGAGAGAGAGAACTAAAGTTTAGCAGGTTTTCTTTTCTCTTTTTGTTGATTTTCCAGAGACAAAACCTTCTGACTTCTTACTTCACCCTCGCTTCCTGAGCTGGAATTGAACTACAAACCCCAGACAGGACATAAAACATCTTCTCTGGAACCGGTGCCGGCACACACAAGAACACAATTAGCTCGACACGGGTCCACTTACGTTTACAAAGTGAAGTCAGACCAACAAGCTCACCAACTGGAATAGCGCTCATTTCAGAGCCGCTAACTCAAACCACATGTTGGTTTCACTGGGATCTGGGCCTTCTGGGGGACTTCAGACCAGTCGTAGGGGGGTGGGGGGTAAGCCCCCCCCACCTCCCGGATAATAAGGGTGACGCACAGGAGAGTAGCACTGATAGGGATCTGGGGTAACAAGTGCACCGTGTGGCGCTGGAGTGTGTCAGAATCAGAYCCGTGAACTCAGCTGAAGCTGAAGAGAGGAAAACTTACAAAATAAATTTTAAAGTTTTAAAATGACCTCCAACTCATAAASTTTCATAATAAAAGCCTGAAAACACCTCATGCAGTGAGCAGTTCAGGTTTGCAGAGGTAAAACTTGTCCCTCCTCCAGCTCAGWGTAATAAAAATCTTATCTCTGTTTCTTTCCAACCTCACGCTGCGTTCACTGACTTTCAGACGTTTTCGATCATTTTTGGTTCAATAACTGCAGACCAGGATCCGGAGTCCGGCTGCACAAAATTAGAAAACCATGTGATTTTTGATGTGATTGCCGATTGTTGCAATAACAACGGGTCTGGGGTAGAAACCCCACATTTTCCTCACTCCTGTCTCTTTGTTCTGTCATCACAACGCTCACAACGCTTTCTGTGTGTTTTAGCGTCTCGACCACATAATGTGAACCGGGTGTGGACATCAAGAGGAGCGAGAGGCATGAAGGCACAACACTTGGAGTGGAAAAGTCTCGGATTTATTCAAGTTCAAGACGTCTTTCGCAATTTCTATATTCTGCATCCTGGTGATGAGTAATTATTTATATGATGCAGACGTGTCAGGATCTGTGTTTTTGGGTTATTTTTTTGGTAGCTTTTGTGTTTTTTATTATTAGGTTTATTCCCTTCTGGTTATTGTGTTTTGTTGTTTTGTATTATTTTATTGTGTTTAGTCGTGTTTCATTTGTCTAGTTTTGTGCCATCAGTAACTTCTCAGTCACACCTGGCTTCCTAACACCATTTTCATTTTTATTGTAAATATTTGCTGTCACGTCGGCCTTTTGCTTTGTCTAAAAGAAGAGTGTGCATTCTTGAGTCCAACCTCCATTCAGCCGTGACAAAACAATCAGACATTTCAAAAAGAAGTTAGCAAAAAATGCTCAAGTTTCAAAGTAAATACATCGTGTATTTTATTCACAATGGAACATGGCATCAAATTTTAAACCAAGATTTGAACTGTTTTTGGCGACAAATATGCATATTTTTCATTTGGAAGAGGAATGTGGAGGAGTATTTCGGATCTAATCAGGTTAAAAAGAGCTTTGCAGGGAATAAATCTCTGTGAAAGACTAAAAWACAGTGGGTCAGTTTCAGAATAAACACTCCTGCATTAGCTTCATGAAACKAAACCTAAAAATAAAAGACTTTTGAACAAACAGAATCCTCCATCAGACCAGGACAAGTTCTCCTCCAAAACCTGCTGTTAAAATGCTGTTAAAAGAAGTTTTATTCTCCAATTAGAAAAGTAAAATCATTTTCATGGAATGAAATATTTTCAGTTTGTTTTTGAGTGAACCCTTATTGCCTCCACCTTTTTCTGGCCCTTAATATCCCCTTTACCAGTTTTTGACCAATGCAAATAAAGACAGATGGTAAAAAGTGTCCAACCTGCAGAGCATGTTTTTATTAATGCAGCTGTCTGTAAGCAAAGAGCTGCAGAGATGTTTTGTTTGAAAAATCAAGGTAGAAGAAGCTGACAGCTTCAGGCTGTGTTTCAGAAAACTTTCCCTCCTGAAGGGGAATAAGCGCCTGCGTGGTCCCTGACCTCTGCTCCCTCTGTCTCGTCGATGAACTTGTCTTGATTGCCGAGMATCCTAACCTGGATACAAAACCTTCATCTTTGCTTTGAATAACTGCAGAAAACTTGTGTTTGCATAAAGCTCCGTGTGTATTTATGAAGAGCTGACGAGTGAAGCTCCCCGMGAGTCTGACACCTGCTGAACTTCTGCCTCCCTGACACAGACATGAACCCCTGWAGGTCGTCTGGATGGACTTCATTTCCTCGTGGAGCTCCTCGGCGTACGAGCATCCTAAAGGAGCCACGGTGTAGATAAGGATGAAWATCATGTTAACCGGGAGGTAAAACAAACAGTTTTAGGGGAAAAAAATAACTTTAAAAATCGAACTGTTGTGATGTGAACAAAAGAGAAGAGGGCCACTGGAAATAAAAAATAATAATTCTGATGTTAATATCAAAATTCTGAGACTTTTTCTCAAAATTCTGAGACTTTTTCTCAAAATTCTGAGACTTTTTCTATAAATCTGAGAAAGATAAGTCAGAATTCTGATATTAAAGTCAGAATGATTATGTTATCTCAGAATTACGTGTTTTTTCCTGATTCTGACTTTAATCACAGAATTCTGAGACTTTTTCTAAAATTCTGAGAAAAAATATCAGAATACTCAGAAAAGTCTGAATTCTGAGAATTATTAAAGTCAGAATCCTGTGATTAAAGTCTGAATTCTGACTTTAATCTCAAAATCACAAAAAAGTCATAATTCTGACAAAAAAGTCAGATTTTTAAGATTAATTAAAATCAGAATTATGAGAATAGTCCAAATTATGAGATTAAGATCAGAATTCTGAGGGAATTGTGAGAGTCAGAATTCAGTGGCCCTAATCCTCTTGCGTAGAGGTGAAAACTCAGGTTTTAATAAAATATTTGTGTTTTAGTTTCCGTTGAAGACTATTTGAGACAATGAATACAATGAGGAATTCCTATTTTTACACAAATATATAGATTAAGTTGAAAGATTTTTCCTTCTTCTCTTGTTTCCTGTTTTAATTAAACCCTCTGCTGCTTTTTCACAGTAATTGAAAATCACATGTTAAAACAGCAGAATGTCAGAGTGTAAACCTAGATTTAATTAACCTTTTAATGTAATTCAGAAAAACGTTACAATTCCCGAACAAACCTTAAGAACTGAGGCTCAAAGTTACAAACAAGACATGACATTTCAACACACAGTCTGTGTATTACATTTGATTTCACTGCACTTTTCCTATATAATTATTAAAACAGTAGTGTGTTTTTTTAGACTTTATGTTTAACCACACTTGGCTCCGAAGCGCAGGCCACCCCACTGAGATGAATGAAGTGAAAATATTGCTCTTGCTTCCTCGATTCAGCGTCTATGAACTGACAAAAAGTCAGCCGGGATTAAATCTTTATAAGTCAGCAAATAATCTTTGCGGTAAGACGTWAATGTGCGAGTTACTCTCCTGCTTTTTTTTTTTCTATCACCAGTGGCCTGTTGACCTTGGCAGAAATGTTACTTTTCCTCTTCTCCGTTCAATCTATGCAACCATATGTCTCATTTCTATCTCCCACGTGCCCTCTTAGTATTTTAAAATATTCCACTCTTGGTGTCAGATAAGTGCTGCCACGTCTTTTCACCCGTGAAGACTCACTTAAACGCTCCTTTGTTAGCTGAAATCATAGAAGTGATGTTTTCATTCCTGTCGGCCCAGCGGCTCCAGCCTGAGCGCATCTCCTTTCAGGTGTTTTATTAAAGTTCTCCGCAGTGATGCTTTGCACATGTTGGACTTGGAGAGTACATCACAGCATCCAAATTATACACTAAGATATGAAATACTTATTGGATTTATTTCTTTTGTCAAAAAGCCACAAATATCCCTCAGAGTTCTCTTTTCGTTCTTGGTCTGTGTGKGTTTCACTATTACAGTAAAACTGTYGAGTTTAATGACCTAAAACAAAAAGTAAAAGTTACTGATTTGTGGCCACCAGAGAGTGAACCACATGCAGTAATGAGCCCAGTCTCAACAGAAAGAGCAAAATTCAAGTTAAAAATTATARTCTATGTAAACATCTCATTATACATTCATGACCATCTGAGAAAGGAAATAAAAAATGTCAATAAAAAACAATTTAATAAACACTATAGGTCTCTTAGATAGGTCTATAATTTTTAGAATTCCTCACTAAAATACCGAAGTTTTTGTCTTTTTTTTTTTCAAACTTTTTTTGCATTGATCATAATCTGGAGGAATGAGAATCTTCAGTCATTTAAATTTAGACATATGATGCTTTTAAATCATTCTTATTCACATTTAAATTATTCCGTTGGGTCTATGTAAAGTGAAAATCCAATGCTTTTGTCTGATATCCTCCTTTTTCAAACTCCAAAAGCCCCGCCTCTTTTCTGCCGTATGTCTTGAAATTAGTTGTGGCGGCCATCTTGAATGTTTGATTAGCATTTAGAATATAGTAAAGATAGTTTTRGGCTGCTTCTACATTAATGTTCAGCTTTGTATGTCTAAAAAATGACTGAATAATAAGTTGTGAATAACTCRACAAGCCCCGCCCCTTTTCTGAGGCGTGTCTTAGATCAACTCGTTTTGAGGCTGTCAAACGACGAGCTTCACACCKCATCACTCCTCCAGCTTCCAGAGCGGTCCATTCTAGTTTGATAGAGGGGTTTACGACTATATAGCTGCGCAGAAACGTTTTATTTACAAATTAATTAAAGTATGTCAAAAAGGGAAGACATGTCCATCCAGAACCAGAGGAGAATGAAGACCATCAAATTGTAGTTGGTAAGTCCAGACCTTAGAAGCTCTGTTGCAAATACTGTGACATAARAGCTCAGAAAACATCATTAGGATGCTGAAAGGGTTAAAAATCTGACCCAGACAGAATATAAAGGCATTTTTGCAGCACCAGGAGAGACTAAGTTCAACTTTTCTGCCTCCTACACTGCAAAAACTGCCCACCTAACCAAGTTTTAAAACCTTATATCAGCCAAAAAGTCTTTGATCTTGTTTTGAGACTGATTTACTAAACAAGAACTG
>NW_013952612.1:409964-418060 GCF_001266775.1 Austrofundulus limnaeus
AAGTCAAAAATTTCTGCCAATGGAGTAAGAAAGAAATTTTACTTGGTAAGATTCTTGAAATACTCAATTTGACTCAACTTTTTCTCATTTCAAAAATCTTACCAAGTAAAATTTTCTTACTCCACTGGCAGAAATTTTTGACTTAATTTGAGTCAAATTTTCAGGCTAACAAGACAAATAATCTTACACATTCTGAAAACAAGATTATTTTTCGTACACAACCAGTTCTTGTTTAGTAAATCAGTCTCAAAACAAGATCAAAAATACTTTTTGGCTGGATTTAAGATTTAAAACTTGGTAAGATGGACAGTTTTTGCATTGTAGAGACTCCAAGTGTTAGGTTGAGGTGCAGAATGAACCCAAATCTGGACGGAGGATGAGATTTAAATTTAAAAAAATTTAAACAAACAAAACAAAGAGCTGTCAGGGCAGCTAAAATAAAACTAAAACTCTGAGGGYCAAAGAGGACAACGAAACAGTAAGAGTAATCCATGTAATGATCCAGCGAGGAATGAACTGAAGAGAAAGGTATTTACACAGACAGAGGAATGAGGAAATGAGGAACACCTGGGAGCAGGACTGATTGGAGATGACTGAACAGGTGAYGATGATTAAARAGCAGGAACCKGACTGAGGGGAATGTGTGATAACAATGAGGGAACACAAGAGGGAGATAACACAGACTGACAAATAACACACYTCCTCACACCAAGTTCACAACAAAATGCATTTAGCAGCTAAAAATGTGGATTTTCCCCATTAAAATAAAAAAAACTGCATCCGCAAATTAAACATCGAGAAATACCTGAAGATGCAGAGGCCTATAGTCATGAATTGAACCATCTTTTTCCTTTAGCCTGCCTGAATCTGTCCATTGTTGCAAAGAGTCTGTGCCTTTTTTTGACGGTTATTAGGCGGATGGTGGGTGCACCCCAGGACCACATCTAAAGGTGCTATCTCACTTAGCTGTGATTATTATTTCATTTAAAAAAACACAATGAAAAGCATTACATAAAAGATTCACTATTGGTCCGATAAAGTGTCTGTCCTAATAATTTATTTATCTTTGCACCACCTTAGATTTTAGGACTATGAAAGCAGGAAACGGTAACAGTAGGTGGCTCCTTTAGCTTCATTAGGATCATACGCACATTATTTAAATCCAACATGGACCCTGCTGGTACTTGTTTTGCTAACACTCAGGGAGGGCAACAGAATATCTCCATAACACAAAGTTTTTTTTACCCCCCACCCCGATACGTGTTTATGCTGGCAGCCTGCATAAAAAACTGTCATGCCTTCCAAACCCTCAGAGGGAATCTATGTCAACCACAGTTGTATATATTGTTCTAAATGTGTGTGTAATGACGAGGCTTGGAGCTTTTTGAACTCTTGCTTGTGCATTTGTACAAACTTACTTTAATTTTGTGTAAACTATTGCTTCATCAGTTTAACTCTTCGTCATCTTGGTTTTAGTGGCTTTTTTTTGTAACTTGGGCCAATTTTGCTCAAGAACTCACCTTACTGGAAAAAAAATTAAAAGTCTGTTTTTGTCAGGTCACTTTCTTTTTGTCAGGTCACTTTCTGCTCTGCAGCTTAAAAGAACCTTTCAGTTCTTTTCATGGGAAAACCAAACATGCAGAAGAGGTAGGAGTGGGAAACTAGTTGGGAGGACCCGGTTTAGTTCTGTTATTTTGGAACCTCGTTCCCACAGGATGCCAAGACTCTGCATCAGCTTGGGACAAACACAAACAGTTCCAAATAAAGTGGACCGAGTTAAATAACCCCTCAAACACACACATGCATCATTCAGTCAACAACAGCAAGTATGAGTTTCCTGCTAGTGGTGGTTAAGATTAGTAAACACGGTTTATATTCAGAACCATTTGGCACCAGGCTGCTGGCATCCCGGGCCAAAACAAACCAGAACGAAGACYTGTGTTGACTCTGGTCTCATCCATCTCGTCCTGTGAGGACGTTTGGGCTGAAGAACAAAGTTTAAGTGGAAGAAATCCAAGAAAAATCAATAGTAGCATCACAATGTGATATAAATGAGTTTCCAAGGGCAGAAGTTTGTAAAAAGTTCTGTTTCTGCATGAAGAACCACAACACACAGACACTGACTTCATATAATTACACCATATACATTGTTGTTGACTGTTTTATGTGTCCCGTGTCTTCTCCCTCCCAGAGATCAAAACACAGACAAGTTTTGTTTAAAACCACATTTTAATTTTTACCTGATTATTCCGTTTGATAAGGACGAATATTGATGTCACGTGACCGTCGCTGTCATTGAAACAAAGCKTTTTCTAAAGACGTTTTGAATCATCGCTATGATTCACTCAGATTTCTTGTTATTGGAGCAGAACTCACAGCCAAGAGGACTCACCAGCTGTCAGATAAATATGTGCATGACGCGGGGCAGATAAGAAAAGAAAACAACGGGAAAAGAAAAGCTTCCTGAAGTGGTTTAATACACGGTGAATCAAAGCGTCTGAAACAGCTCTCTGCTGTGTCACTAACCTAAATATTGCAGTTTAATGACCTCGTAACTGTCTGCTGCTCTGCGCGTGTGTGTGTGTGTGTGTGTGTGTGCGTGGATGTAAATGAATGAGTGAAAGAGGGCATGCCACTAAATCCATCTCCAGTATGTACTTATGTGTCTCAGTTTGTCTGCCGGGTCACCACTACACCCCCACAAATGAGCCACAACAAATATCTCAATCATCTCACCACAATCAGGACCAGATGGGCTGAATCAGTGCTCTGTGTGTATGTGTGTGTGTTTGTGTGTGCGTTGGTTTTAAAGTTGTGCAGATGTAAGTTTTTAAGGTATAAGTCGACAGCGCAGCCGCTAAGAGCTGTGACTGTAGAGTCCCGTCCATCCAAAGTACACAGCAGGGTAACACTTGATGAAGTGGTGTTTGTCTTAATTACATAGTTTCACAAAAAAAAAAAACTAAAAAAATTAATCCAAACCGAAAGTTGATACTTGTGTAAAAGCAAAAAAATCAAAATCCGCAAAATTATGTAAACGAATAAAGAAATCTTGATTTACACCCGAGGAGGAAACGATGAGAGCAAGAATCGTGTCGGATAAAATAAATAAATAAATAAATAAATAAATAAAACTGGAGCTAACTGTCAGAAAAACTGTCAAAACTACATCAACAAGCATGTCTCATGTAAGGTCTGCGCTGAAAAACGAGTCTTTGACGTTATCTATGCATCATGGGGCGGAGCCAGAGGGGTGACCGGGGTGGCAAGTCCCACCCCTGGCACCTGATTGGCRACCCCCAAATAATTYATAAGTGGATGGGGAACTTGGATTTTGTATTTGCATTTTTAAAAGATTGTTCTCTGATGCTACTGTACTTTATAAATTTTCAGCTGTGAGTGTTCAAAAATGTTATTTTTTGTCAAATTAGCATTAGCATTAGAGGTTAGCTTAATTTGGYATTTGCATCAACAATRAGCATGTGATCYTTCTCAGCTATCCCATAATAAAATTTGTCTCAATARGTCTTAAAATGGCTGAATTATAGGCTTTTAAAGTTAGCTGTGGCAGCCATCTTGAATTTTCTAATCCAGACTGCTTTTCTTTATTTATATGTGGCCCCCTCTAAAAATCACCTTGGCCCCTGTGCTACCCCTTGCAAAAAAGCCCAGCTCCGCCCCTGTATGAGTTCACAGGGATTATAAATGACTCTTATTAACATCATTAGCCTGGCCCTTGCCTTCCTACGCAGTTCKYCTTGTCTGCTTGTAGTTTARTTTACCTGGGCCAATCASCAAACAGYAYGCGGAGTTTTGAACAACGTCGATTTTCTGTGCAGTGTTTGCTAGTTAGTTTAGCAAWGGCAGTGGAGGAAGTGAATAAAGCCAGTRTGTGTTGATAAGGCWTCCAAATTAAATTAAAMTTGTGACAAAGCAGCAGCTCTCATTTACAGTCGTCTCGTTCGGCTCGGTACTTTTCTCCTCTCAGTAGGGTTGTTTACAGCGAATGCAATTTCCGGTTKGCTTCTTAGATTAGCCTCCTTCACAMTGGAGCTGGCYCACATACGTCGCGGCCAACCGATCCAGCAAGAATKGCTTCTCTATAGCCGAGAGTCCAGACCCTCMTATGAAGCAAAGAGAAGYACAAAGGTCTGGTTTTAACCAGGCTAATGTCATTCAGGTCTTACTAATAAATCCCATTGTGTTTTCTTTATCCTTCTATTATTAATGTACAGAAACCACAGGCAGCTCTATTTTCTCTTGACTTGAGCTCTGACTCTTGTTAGGAGCTGAGTCAGAGTCTAAGTTTATTTCCAGCATGACACCGGTGGAAATATAACCATCATGTTGAAGAAAAAAGAAGTGAATTCTGCAAACTTTGCGAACAAAGCAATTGCAACATCCACCAACTGAATCTGACCCGGGACTTTTATTCTCCTTCCATCTTCCCCAGCGAACAAACTCCCAGAAGTGGTTAACYAGTTTCATGCGATATGTCTGATTAGAATCAGGGTTTTGGTTTGGCTACCTGCTGTCCCCGAAGAACCGCGGAGGGCAGGGGATGAGCGTGGAGTTCACTCGTGTTCGGAGCAATAAAACGGGAATGTCTGAGCGCCTCGATGGTTGTGGAGCTTGGCCTCCGGCCAGGATGAGAGACTTCTCTGTTTTTACATCCATCTTTGTGAGGACAAGTTTTAGAGTCAAGGCTTGAGGAATGAAAACAAAAAGGTTCTGGCTGATCCTCAAAGGACGCACTGACAGCTACACTTGTTTTTTAGCTCAAGTCAAACTTTTGTTTCAAAGCTCTTCATATAAATAAAAAAAAATAGATAAATAACTCAAAAACAAGCCCTATCATGTCAATTTAAAACACTGTATTTTAAAAGCCACATATGTTCTGTTCCTCTATAGAACACGGCTTGAAAGACTAATAAAAGCAAAGCTTCGCTTGTGCTCTGGGTGGTGAATTCCTTCGCAACACACAGCTTGAAATGTTGTCAGAAACTATTAAAAACACATCAACGAGTCACAGCGTTGCCCCGACTGACAGCTTAAGTACAGAAATACCAGCGCTGCAGTTTATTTAGCAGCTGCTTTTATTCTTTCAGATTCATTGAGACAAGTGATTTCTGGTAAATTAATAAATTTAAAAAAGCTCAAAGACAAAAAAAGGAAAATGTTGGGCAGAAACCTTTACTTAAGACTCCAACTTATTCAGATTTTAGCTTTTTGTTGATTATCTTCATCAGTAACGCACTGAAATTCAGGGAGCAAACAATAAATTTTGTCAAAGTTTTAGAAAAAACAAACCATCTGAATGAATCACATTAGCAATTTAGAGCCTTGTGCTTTAAATTAGTTAAAATTTGATGAATCTTATCAAAACTTTAGTACAACAAAGKCTATCAAACAGAAACTTTGCATTTGAAGAAGTTTTTTCCTTTAATAAAAGCATAAATATGGATTCTTTGTTTTCAGGAAAGTTTTTTGTGCAATATGTTTTGGAAACATAAAAAACGAGCAACTTACTAAACTACTCAGTCTTCTATCTTCCTCTTCCTCGCCCCYTCCACGACTCACGCTATCTTTCATCTGTTGTTCATCTAAAACCACTCACACGTTTTAATAATCCCCAACACCTCCAGCGCCTCCTATCAGCTCCCTCCTGCTTGTTCCATGGCCTGTCTGAATTCTCTCACCTCCTCCTCCTCTTCATCTCCTCCACCCCTCTATCAGCCTGTCCTCTCTTTACCCTTCGCCTGTCAACCTCCATGGTAACTAAAATCTCCAAGTCGCAGTCYCAAAGTGACAAATGGCTCTCTTAAACTGGGGTCGGAAAACAAAATGAGCCACCGTTCACTCTCATTCTGCCACTCCCACACAGGTTTGTATTTCTATCCTTATTAGGACCGTTCATTGGCTTCCATTCATTTCCAGTAATTTTTACAGCCTAACCCTGACCTCCAACCCTAAAACTAACCTCACAGGTACCTACCTGACTCTAAAACTAACCTCACAGGTACCTACCTGACTCTAAAACTAATTTAACATCAATTCACACCTTGGTCCTAAACCGAACCCCCAACCCAAAACTGGAGTTCCACCATAGGGCCGGTTTTTGGTCCCCATTAGGACTACTGGTCTTGACAAGGTAGGTTTGTATACCAAAAACGGTCCTAAATAGATAACAAAAACAAGTACACACACTCACACACACAAATTGTTGTATTTGCATCAAACTGAGGACATTGTATTGATTTTCATTCATATATATAACTATATTTATGCCTAAKCCAGACATTTTCTGTAGAGTTAACCATTCCTGGTCTATAGTTAACCCTACCCTGAACCAGAACTTAATTCACATCATACCTCTAAAGCTAACTAGTAAAGCACAGCAGAGCTGCAAACAAAGTGAGGACKTTGAAGAGGTCCTCACTTTACAACAAAGACCTCACTTTGATAGTAATTATGGCACAAATATTCCTCACTCTGTAGTCAAAACAAGTACACACACACACACACACACATACTATGTCTCTCTATCCTTGTGGGGACTTTTCATTGACTTCCATTCATTTTTTTGGAAATTTTATACCCTAACCCTGACCATTTACCCTAAAATGAATCTCCCAGGTGACACCTGACCATAAAAAACTAACCTAAACTCAATTCACACCTTGGTCCTAAACCCTCCCCCCAACGCCCTAATTTGCATTTGAACACGTGGGGGCCGGGCATTGGTCACCATGATGCACTTTTGATCCCCAAGAGGCTGCTTTTTCAGGAAAATTGTCCCTTTCTCTATTCTTGTGGGGACTTTCCATTGACTTCCATTTATTTTTTGGTAATTTTATATCCTAACTCTGACCATTTACCCTAAAATTAACTACCTGACCATAAAACTGACAAACTCAATTCGCACCTTGGTCCTAAACCTAACCCAACCCAACCCCCCACCCCCCACCCAAAATCAGCCTCCGAAGTCTTGGGGACCAGGCTTTGGTCCACACAAGGAGCATCCGGTCCCCACGAGGCTGCATTTTCCTGAAAAATTGTCTCCACCAAGTAAAACATGGGCCCTCACACACGTACACCGACAAACACACACACACACACACACACCGACACACAAACACACACACACAAGTTTGGTTTTTACATCCCCGTGGGGACTGTGCATTGACTTCCACTCATTTTTTGGAAATTTTATATCATAACCCAGACCATTTACACTAAAATTACCCTCACTGGTACTTACCTGACCCTAAAACTAACCTAAACTCAATTCACACCTTGGTCCTAAAACAAACCCCCAACCGTAATTTGCATTTGTTCCTGTGGGGACCGGGCATTGGTCCCCACCATGCACGTTCAGTCCTTACAAGGCTGCTTTTTTGGGAAAATGGTTCCCACGATGTAGGAAAACCGTGTCCACACACCCACACACACACCGTAGTGTCCACTGTAGTTGTTTACATGGCTAACATGTTCTGCTGTAATTGCAGTGGTCTGCTTGGTGCACTACAGCCTACAGCTGTGGTCCTTTCCAAAGCTTGGGCTGCAGCCAAGCAGAAACAGCAACAAACTCTTGACAGGCAGAAAATAAACCGACACTTTTAGTCATACGTTTGGCCTTTGTGGTCATGTCCATCAACATTTTTTATTTGACTGTCAGCCTTTTTTTTTATTAACTGTATGCACAGAAAGCTAATAAGACTTGGAAATATCTTTACTAATCACCACCAGTTGTCAAAATTTATGTTTGACAATAACAAAGAAAAATACAATCTTTCGCAAGCCAGACTCCAATCTCCGATTAGTGCAGTCTCGATTGATGGACTTGTATAAGATCTGCATGACTCAGCAATTTTTGACACCAGACCACCATCTTCCTGTGAAACTTAAAAGGAAATTGCTGCCCAAACCTAAAGCAAGTTTTTTACAGAATAAAAATTCTACAATAATAACAAAAATAGTAGAAAAATATTTAAAACTTAAAGTTATCACATCATGCTTTTAAATCCTTCTTTTTCATGTCCAAATCATTCACTTATGGTCTATTTAAAATAAAACTGTCTGACCCAGTGCAAGAC
>NW_013952612.1:419788-422073 GCF_001266775.1 Austrofundulus limnaeus
ACACACACACACACACACACACGCACGCACACACACACACACACTAGGAGTACTTTATCCCCGTCCAGCTGATAAAAGCCTGTCTGCCTCACTAACAGATTTGGTGGCCTTTCGAACAAAAGATAAATCTCACTTATAGACTTTTTCTCAGTTTCTTTTTGCTGCAGATTTGTCATCCGAGGTCTGGTTTGGTTCCAGAACACGTCTCCTAGATACACGAAATGTTTTCTTTTTGTCCTTTTTTTAATGAATGTGAACTTTTATTCTTTATTTGTAGGAAAATATCTTCTAAACTGCGTCTCTGAGAAACTAATCGCTGAGCATCTGCAAGGTGGACGCCACAGAAAACCTTTATTAACACAAAATCGACTGAATCAAAACAGATCAAATCCAATCAGAGAGAATAAAAAAGGCAGAGTTTATCTGCTGAGACCACACGTTGACTGATAGTTTTGTCAGTTGTCGAAGTCCAGCTGCGCCCGATTTCATTTTCAGAGTTCGGGGAAGAAAAACATAAAACAAACCTTTAGGTCTCCCGGATCACGAGTCTCAAGCCATTTCTCCTTCCTGCGAATTTCTTTCTTTTTTTTATCTTCTACTTTTACAACATTTTGAACAAAACCCTGTAAATCTTGTTGACAGCTGAACATTTATTTATGTTCGCCTCAAAACCTCCGTCCGCGTTTTCCAGAACTTCCTCTTAAGCGTGTTTGCTCGATGCGAGTTATAATCTGACGGCCGTAAAAGTCTCTCATCAAACTTTTTATAGGAAATGATGAGAAAAATGTCTGTTTTATGCACAGTTTGGAAGCTGATCTGGATACAARAAACATGTTCTGAAGGTTAAAAAACGGAGCCATGAATTTATGAAGGACGTTTCTCTGCAGGACGTATCGTTTAAGGCTGAAAATATTTGCATTGCTTCACTCACAGTCATAAATATTGTTGGGATTTATTGTGACAGTATTAAACAGGTCACAAGGTTCAAAATGAGAATCCTCACATTTACAGACGCAGTTATGTACAAATAAACTCAAATTATCATATTTCTTTATGTTTCGGAACATGGCTGCGCTGGAGGCAGAAGCTTTAATTGTTTTATTGTTACAAAATATCTCTTTTAAAGTGAAAAGGACCTAAAATACYTCCAAATTAATCATGTTTTTAACTGTTCTATTTCACCAGTGTTTTATAAAGTACCTCAAAGTGATACTTGAGTGAAAGAGCGGTAACTTACCGTAAAATTAATTTGAAAAAATGTTAAAGTCTATGTGAAAACATGTAGAGAAACTGAATTTAAAATGTGCAGAAWGAAGCGATATTTGCATAATTTCAAATGAATGCATTGGTTTTAAAACAAAATTCKCTAAYTTGAAACTGAATTTAATGATTCAAATCTGAATTGACTTGTTTTGAAACTGTATTTTGTTGTAGTGAACATTCAGTTTGACTGGGAGCTGCTCATCAGAGCAGCTGCTCATCAGAGCTGCATGTCCAGCAGTCTCTAAAAGTCTCAAGAACACCAGAAAAAAAGTTGCTACATTTTTATAGTTGCTTTTCTGAAAAACAGTCACTAGCGGGTCTGAAAACTCACTAAAAATAGCAACAAAGTTGCTAAATTGGCACCGTTGTGTTCCACAATCCACCAGCTCCCATCAGCTGTGTGTTAATGCAGCCATGCACTGAAACAGTCAAATTATCAAACATTATATTTGACATTATTTATCTTAAATATATATTAATTATCATATGTCTAGCAATGCTGATTACTGCTTCCTTTGAACTGAATGATTACATTGCTGTAAAGGACGTTTCACTGATGTGAAACCTAAATCTGTTGATCTGTGTTTGTTTACTCTGGCCTTCTCAAGAACCCGTATGTGTGACACAAATATCAGAACTTTGCAATTGAATACACAAATCAAAAAACTAAAAGTAGTCAAACTGAATTTCCAGTTCAACAAAATACAMTTTTAAAGCAAATTAATTCATTTCCAAACCAATGAATTTGTTTTAAGTTATGTAAACACAGGTTCAGTCTGAGCATATCAAATTCAGTTTCTAATGGTCGAAGTTTCTTCCCATAAGTTTCCCCTCTTTTTTTATTTTCTCTTTTTATTTAATCAGGACAGTGTGCAATTAAAACATAAATGTAAAAATATTTGATGAATTGCACCAGATTTAGCCTTACACTAATTTATATCTGTAATCCCTCCAGACAATAAAAACAAACTCTAAGAATATTACGGGAGTAGAACTCTTATCCATCCATCCATCCATCCATC
>NW_013952612.1:422083-427298 GCF_001266775.1 Austrofundulus limnaeus
GAGAAAAACAAAGTAAAGAACAAAAAAAAATAAACGATTAATCGATTATTAAATTAGTTATCGGTTATTTTAATAATCGATTAGTTTTCGATTAATCGATTAATCGGTGCAGCCCTAATATATTTATACTTAAATACTACTTAACAAATTTATCAGAATAGGTTTTTACTTTATTTTTTAATAATAATAAGCAGGCATGAAAATGAGCCAAAATTAAAAAACAGTAATGACTTTCTACACCTTTTTTAAAAAATGTATAAGGAGTGGAAGTAAAAGGTCTACTATTTGTATTTTATTTAGACTTTGTTACTTTACAACAAAACATTTTAATTACATGTTGAGCCACACCTTCTGTACTATAAAAGGGCAAAAATACAAGAAACTGTAGCCAGAAAACAAAATTCAGCAGCCAATAAGAGCCGAGTGCAGACAAGTAAAACTGATGACAGTAAAACAAAACTGATCTTTTTTTTCTTTTTTTGTTATCACTGCTCTCAAACATCGTCATTTTGAAGCTTCTTGTTTATCTCCTGTTTACTCTTCAGATGTTGGTGGTCTTCAGGCCTGTGGAGCAGAACTTTTATTTGCTTTACAAAAACAGCATCCAAACCCTCACCTGCTCCAAGTCCTCTGATAACATCAGCTCAGTGATTTGAGGGTTCAAAGATTTCCTAAAGCTCATTAAATCTTCAGGAAGGAAGTTTTAGAATGGAAGTTCGTTTAATTTACAAAAACAAAATGCAGAATACCAAAATAAGAAGCTGCCTTTATCTGTTGTTATCTGCAGATAAGAGCAGCTTTTGTTGGAAAAGGTTTGACATTTCAGACCAAATATTAACGAACTGCAGAGTTTATTGTTGTCTTTGAGGAAAAATGACGACCAGAATGATAAAATCTTTTGCTTTTTTTTGTCATCGTTTCTTGGTTCCAACGCCTGACCCACTAACACACGTTTAACATCACAGTGGCATCTCAATAATGTATTCTCTTCCTGTAGGCAGAACTTCCACTTGAACCTGACACTTATTGTCCAGACACAAACCTCGCCGGAGTCCAACACAGACACAAACTGTTTGTTTCCTCTGCAGAAGATCACTTTCATTACAGAGAGTGCCACAAGCAAATCAACAAACCAGCATCCTGCAGAATCTGAAACACAATATTCTCTCTCCAGACGTGGTGTAAACACTTCCTCTCGGTTGTTTGTTCATGTGGAGTGAGTGAAACAACTTCCCCCTCCCCTCCTAAAACACGCTTCATAGTCTTTGTCCTTAACTCGTAATTACATCGGAGGTGCGGGGTTAAGGCTACAGCTGATTGCGCCAGCAGATTCCAACCGATTAATTATGTGTTATCGTAGAGTTCGGCCTCAGCCTGAAGTGGAATTTCTGTTTTCTTTGCAATTCGAATGGTGCTGGCTTCCCCCAAAACTGGGCCCGAGTGCTTTGACCCGGCTGATCGGAGGGAAGGAGCAGCAGCGGGTCAGAAAGAAAGATTCCTCCCTCAAGGTCAGGTAAACAAACAGCGACTGGCCAACRGCAGGGCGAGGAGAACTGAAGAACYGGAAACGAAAATGTACAAAAAAATAAGATTTAGAGGCTTAAAGAACGACTTTCATATTGTTAGCTACAAAACTCGAAAACTAGAAGATTGTTTTGATTTGTAGCCTGAATGAGTGACAAAAACCCTCTGATCTGCTGCTGGTCTCTTGCTTCCAACTCTTCAGGTTTGATTATTTTTCCGAATATTACGACGTCATCACTGAGCGTAGTTGTATGAGCACGACTTCACAAGGCTAAAAATATATTCAGGTCACAAAGGAGTTAAAAGATCCTTTAAATTATAAAATCTTGGTATTGTGTGTGTTTATAATGATGGAAGAAATCAGATTGATTTTAGGTTTTCAGATTACTTTGCATTAAGGGTGAACCGATTGCAGTTTTAAGGTCACAGGGTCATTGAAAAACACAAAACGTTTGAAACAATACAAACTTGTTTTAAAWGGACAACAACCCTCTGTTACAGCAGAGCAAAAGTGGGCAGTTGCTGATTTTTACTAACCGATCACCCAAAATTTAAAAAAAAATCAGGGCACCTCTACTTTGCACTCGCAAAAAAAGTTGGATTTATGTCACTTCTGTCACTTTTATGTCACTTCCATAAAATAGACAATGATCGCAGCAAACATGCCTCACATTCATAATAGTTAAAAACAGAAGTGTCACCTTTTAGAAATACTTTAAATTCCACTTTATGTTTGCCCGGAACATCTATTAAGGAAGGCGGCCCAATCAGATGAACCACCTCAACTGACTCCTTTCGWTGCAGAAGAGCAGCAGCTCTAATCTAAGCTCCTCCCAGATGATGAAGCTCCTCCCCCTACCTCTAACGAGATCTCYTTTTTCCAGTCATGATCCACGCCTCGTTAGACTGGCCATTGCCTTCCTAKACAGTTCCGCTCAATTCTAATCTCCCCTCTCTGCTCCATCTGGGCTTTCCCTCATTGACATGGATTTCTCCGGTAGAATTCAATCAGCGAACAGAAGGAGGAGTTGTGAACGATGATTTTCTGCACAGTTTTAGTCTGCCTGTAATTTAGCAATGGGAGCGGAGGAAGTGAACGACACCTTCAGTCCATGTTGACAAGGCTTCCAAATTAAATTAAACAAAGCCTGCAGCACCCATTTACAGCCGTCTCATTTGGTTCGGTATTCTCTCGTCCCAGGAAGGGATGGTTGTTTACAGCCCACACAACTTCCAGTTAGCTTCTTAGCATAGCTTCCTTCATAGTCAGGCTGACACACATACATCACAGCTAAATGTTAGCGATTGGGTAAAATCTGATCCATTCGTTTTAAACTTCAACAGAGTCCACGCCAAAGAAATCGTTTCTCAATAGTCAAGAGTCCAGACCTTCTGTACAAAGCAAAGCAAAGAACAAGGGGCTGGTTTTTACCAGGCTAACACCTCATGACCACAGGTGAAGGGTTTGAACATAGACAGACTAGTAAATCCAGAGCTTTGCCTTTTCGACTCAGCTCCTTCTTCACCACGACCGACCGAAGCAACGRCCTCATTACTGAGGARGAGGTCCCAATCCGTCAATCAATTTCCCCCTCCATCCTGCCATCACTCGTGAAAAAGACACCCAGATACTTAAACTCCCCCTCAACACGGAGGGGGCATTCCACTGTTGGGCGTTTAAGGTAAAAATTTAAAAAATGATTGGATGCATGGATGGATGTGGCTCATTTTGTCACAACTCCAACTCAGACTTGGATTTTCTCGTACGTACGGACCCATGGCGCTGTGGGAAAGTGACCGCAACAACTGGACCGTGCCGCAGTGAAACCTCCCATAAAGCGACACGATCGAGGTGACCAAAAGTGGTTGGGCGGGAGGGTCCACATCAAAGTAAAGGARGGTAAACTCCAAGTGCCTGCAGAGTGTTTGCAGTGCAGTAAACACACGCCCCTGTCTAACTGTGTTTTATCTGTGATTAAAGCGCGATTAAAGCCACACATGTAAGCACCAGCTGTTTGACAGAAACGCCTGTTCCTGGAAGCATTACACCACATCAACAGCACATTACCACCACTGTTTATTAATCCGACTAATTACCAAAAGCTTCCCTGCAATCTGAAGGCAAATAACAGCAATATTAATCATATTTTAAAGTCCTGGAAGTCTTAGAAATGTATTTAAACATGATTAAATATGCATCACCGTTTGCACTCTGCCTCTTTTCWAGTCAACATAACATTTTCTTTGGATCAGAGAGGTGAAGATATTTTGAAAGCAGTGAATGTTTATCACAGGACCCCCAGAGAAAACCGGAGTAATGGCAAAATAATGCTTTTAACATCCCACCAGAGTTTGTTTGGATGGTTGTGTGATTATGAGTGAGTAGTTGGCTGTGCACTGACCTTTTTTTTTTTTGTCTGTGTGGGTTTGTTTCTCATTACGGGGGACATACTGGAAGCAACATGACAAGGGTTCAGATTTCCTGCTGGCCAAAAGCACTGACGGATTCATGATCGATTGTGAAAAATATGTATCAAAGTCGAGGAACGCAAACCATAAATGTGATGTTTTTTTTAATTCCTCGCATTCTTTTCGATGCTCAAACCTTTTAGCTCTGTTGGTGAAACTTTACTAGCCCTGAACACGGAATATATTTCACAAATTCCCCCCTGGAGACACTAAAATCAAACTATTTCTCACATATTTTAGTTTTATTGCCCTTGTGATGATTGTTATTATGTTTTTGAGCAATGCAGTTCCCATGGCTGGTTTAGAGCCAGATTATTATCTCAAACCAATTCTTTGCATTTGGCAGCCAAATAATTGACTTTTGGATTAAAAACCTGGTTTCAGAGTGGAACAATTAATCTGAGGGGCAGAAGATTGGATTATCGAGGCCAACATGACAAARAAAACGGAAACAAGACAGTCAGTGTCTGATCTCTCAAATCATGAGGTGAAAAAATAAAGATGATAGCTACATCATCTGAGAGGTCAATGACTTAAAAAGAACAAGAAAGTAAAAAAATGTGACTCTAACCTAAAAAAAATGTGAAAGTTGCAGCAATGAGCAGTTTATGTGATGAAACATAACATCATCAATAAAGCTGTTCCGTCCAGAGTAACAACAAATGTTTTTTTTAAGCTGAAGTGCTCGTCTGATGACAACTTGCTGTAAATGTTTAGTTGCAGATATTTCTGCACAGGAGGCTCAGACAAGAAACCGAGAGCAAAGATTCACACTTCCTTTTACTTGTGCAACAACAAAGATGTCCAGAATTAACTAAATGGAGTTTAAAGCAAACAAAACTGTGCAAACAGCCACATACATGATGTCTCTCTAGTCCTGAGAGGCTTACAGAACCCAAACTAAAAACTGAATGTATATGATAGTGTTAGTTTAGTCAACAAAGTTTCAAAACTACACAGAAACCCAAACTCTTTTGATTTGTGTGAGAACATTATGAAATCAACACTACTTATAGTCTTACACCTCACTTACAGTATTTGCTCTCACAGGTGAACAATTAGGATTACAAGACAATAATAAGTACATGATTAAGATTAGATTTTAAAAAAATACTGCTCCTGATAAGACATAAAAAGATGTAATCGCCATATAAGACTAATGCTAATGCATTATATAAGTCTAATGCTAATGTGCTACATAAAACTAATGCTAATGCACTAT
>NW_013952612.1:428023-435662 GCF_001266775.1 Austrofundulus limnaeus
ATGCTAATGTGCTATATAAAACTAATGCTAATGCACTATACAAGATTGATGCTAATGCACTAAGACTAATGCTAATGTGCTATATAAAACTAATGCTAATGTGCTGTATGACTAATGCTAATGTACTATATAAGACTAATGCTAATGTGCTATATAAAACTAATGCTAATGCACTATATAAGACCAATGCTAATGTGCTATATAAAACTAATGCTAATGCACTATACAAGATTGATGCTAATGCAATAAGACTAATGCTAATGTGCTATATAAAACTAATGCTAATGTGCTATATAAAACTAATGCTAATGCACTATAAAAAACCAATGCTAATGTGCTATATAAAACTAATGCTAATGCACTATACAAGATTGATACTAATGCACTATATAAGACTAATGCTAATGTGCTATATAAGACTAATGCTAATGTACTGTATAAGACTAATGCTAATAAATTATATAAGACTAATGCACTTCATAAAACTAATGCTAATGCATTATATAAGATTATTATTTTATCTGGGATCTCGGTCTTTCAGTCATGATCCAGACTTCACTTGAAGCTGAACCAGTAAATCAAGATCTATACCTTTCAGTCCACCCTCCCTCTTCATCCCAACGGACCGGAGCAACACCCTTGCTGAATATTTTGTGATGAATTAACAGAATTTTAGAAACAGTCTTTTATCCTATACAGTTTTAATCATTTACTTTAACCAGTAAGAGAACAAGTCTCTATCTTAATATGTGCTTCATCCAACAGTATAAACARGTTTTTATTTCAGAAATGTAGGGCTSTTTTAGGGGTATGACATCATATCCAGGTTGGGATGGACCACAGRGCTGTGAATAATCCTTCAAGGTTGAGTACTGGACTAGTTTTTTGCGCCTGATTTGGTTTCTCATTGTTCACCGTTCCTTTCCCCCTCATTACTGACAAAAAGGCCTCAGTCAATCCATCCTCCCACTCCTGCTTTGTGTGCAAGTGTTTATCATTATCTCAGCATGCAAAATGTAAAATGAAAGACCTACAATCTCATTTCATGTAAAACATCTAACTTATGAAACAAATATAATCTCAGTTTGATCCCCTTGAGGYTTATTTAGGGTCATGGTGAAAATTGATTCGAACAAATACCACCACTACCATCAGGTTTTTATGTGGCATTTCAGAGAACTTCCCATGTCTATAATTAAAAAACACAGTTATAMAGCATGTTTAGGTTTATCCTTCAGCCATCTGCACAACCGTAGCTAAATCATTTTAAGGTGTTCTAGGAAAATAATTTACCGAAGCATATCTGTAACGATCAACAAACCAAACAACTCTACATTCTGCGTAGAATTTACTTTGAATCATAGTTTAACTCTTTCCACCAGCGTTCATCTCGGCTATAATCTGCGAGGTCGCCACTGGAYAATCAATAAAATTATGCTTATCTCTTCTTTTAACATCATTATCTACTATTTAAATAATTGGAGCTAATGAAAGTTGAGAAAAGGCAGAGACTGCAGCTGCTGGCACTGTCATTTGGCACGTAGTGCTGAGTGAACTCAACCAGTGGTGGTTGCTTTAGAGCTCAATGACGGGTTGAATAATCATTACAAACACAAACGACTTGTACTGGATTACTACAACAACATCAACACGCTCTCCAAAAGACCCCACTGATGAGATATCAGTGTCCATCTCRAGAGTTGGCAGGCGCTTTGTGTTTGATACCATTTCATTTGTGGATTATTACGTGCAGTGATTGATTTTCCTTTAGTTAAGCGCATATTTGGCCTYCGGCATCAAATAAAATCCATTTCACCCATAATGCCGCTCTAAATCATGATTAAATGACATAATGTCCTTGTTTGGCTTGGCCGCCTGTTTTAGAAGCAGGGAGAGATTTGGTTGCAGCACTGTTTCTTTATCTAATTTGAAATTAAACGGAGAAATTTGATTCTGACAGAAAGTCGCAATGTTGCTACATAAGTCAGTTTTCCTCCACTGTTATTTTCTGATGATCCGTCTTTTATTTATTTGTTTCCTGTATATTTGGACAAATTGTCTCAAATTGCTTGACTTTTCTTTTGTGATAAATTAATAAATTTGACAAGTTTTTTTCTGTCTTCTTTACATTTTCTGCCACAAAAGTTAATTTAATTTTGGAGGAAATCTTTCCTGTCAACCTTGTTGGACCAGAAAATCAGCGGAAACAACTTTCAGATTTTCATGTTTCTTGTTTTTGTTTAACTTTATTGCTTAAACTCTGTCTGTGAAAGTGTTAAATTTTAACACCTTTTTTTTTGTTGTCAATTTAACACCAACCAGTGTTTAATATTCAACAATACTGGGTGTCATATTAACATTTCAACAGTGTTAAAATAAGTGTTAAAAGTATCAGTGTATTATCATTAACAAAGGAAATTGTGGTGTTTGAAAGGTTAACAGACACCACAAGGTGTCAATACACCATAAATTGAGAGTGTAAATTTAGCACTCAGAGTTAATATCAAACTCTTTGMAGTGTTGCATTAATACTACTCAGTAGTTAGTAGAAAACTATAATGGAGTCACTCTTCACACACCAYSAKYTACCTRTCACTCATGGTGTCGATTTTTYGCCAATAACATAAACTTAAAGTTGAACAATTTGATTAAACTGAACAAGAAAACAAACCAGAACAAATAATTTTTACTCTCATGAACTTCTTTAATAGTCATAAACATACAAACACATCATTTCTGCAAGATTCCCCAGCATTCCTTGCTGAGAAAATACTGGTCTGTCTGACATGAGGTGGAAGAGGGCGGGGCTTTTCAGAAAACTGCTTTCAACACTGCATGGTGTCATATAACAACATTGCTAAGTGTTGTAMAAGACTTAACTGTGGGTGGAGCTTATTTAACACTGTCCAGTGTTGAGACAACACTGAGGAAATCAACACTGTGAARTAKCACCAACACTGGGTGTCAGTTTACTCAGAAAGTGTTAAAATAACACTAGGGGCTGTTAAATCAACACCCAAAAYTTTAACACTGAAGTTTTAACACTCCTGTTTTGTTAAAAGTGACCTAGTCGGTTTGTAAAGACGTCAGAACCGCTCAGACCTCAAATTGAGGATATTCAACGTGTTGGATTGTCTTGGTCTGATATCCCCGAGAACAAACYAGCAGCCTGTTGAATTTGAGCCAATCAGAAAGCGAGGTGACAGAAACACGGAGAAGAATCTGAAATACAGACAAGAAAACAAAATGGAGCACCAGAAAGTCTGGTTGATGTTGAAACGTCAGATTGTTTTGTTTTTTCTTTATTAAAAATAGTCCACAAACTAGCTCCATCGCTTCTTCCTCGTCGGCCATGTTTGTTTACTCTAAACTCACGTTTGATCTCAAGAAYTCTCGCGAGATTTCCCGTCATCTGAATGCTCATGTGTTGGCTGTACGCCACACACTGGAGGACTAAACCTGTCTTTTTATCCTGGTGTGTGTGGTCGCTCAGTCTTTGAAAATCAGCAGACATTTTTTTAAATCTCGCCGTGTGAACCAGGCATTACAGAGGCAACAGGTCGAGAGGGGAAACCCAGACATCCCTCTCCTCAAAGACACTCTCCAGCTCCTCCTGGAGGATCCTGAGGTCCTCCCAGGTCAGAGAGGAGATTTAATCCTTCCAGAGCATCCTGAGTCTGTCAAACTCACCTTGAAGACCTCAAGAGGGAAAAACCCAGGAGGTGTTCTGATCAAATGCCAGATTAGCTGACTCCCTTTAGCATGGAGGAGCATCAGTTTCACTCCTCCTGGATTAAGGAGCTCCTTACTTTATCTCTAAAGCTCAGCCACACGGAGGAAACTCACTTCTATCTGGGATCTGGTTCTTTTAGTCATGATCCAGGTCTCAGGGTTAGAACATACACGGACCAGCGTATTGGGAGCTTTCTCTTTCAGCTCAGCTGACTGGAACAACACTCTCATTACTGCAGACAAGGTGATCTGTCAGATTATCTCCTGCTCCACTTTATTAGATGTTGAATTCAACCCTAAACTCACGAGTAGGATGATTCAAACTCATCAAACAATATATTGAAAACAAGAAAAGTCCTGTTTTATGATTGCTTCCCATCCCTGCTGCATTTTCAGAACCCTATATTTGTATCAATTATTTAAAAACTTTTCATTTGAAGCACTAATTACATTTTATTCCACCTTTCTGCACATCTGATCATAACTGTAAAACTCCATTTTGTTGATGTCATGCTGGCGTTTGTGAGCTCCACAGAYATAAAGTTGCTTTCCACATAATTTCAACAATAAAAGAATAAGATCCTGTCAKCCATCTGCTGTGGATAACTGAATGGCGTTTTTGTTCACCAACCACAACACAAACACAAGAAGCAACAAATCATGGGCGAAACYCAGCATGAATTTTTTTTTTCATACAAACATGTGCAGCAGATACACACAAACTGCATAAAAACCACGTTTTCTTTTTTTTTTCTACTGAAGTAAATATGAGTTTATATTTACACACAAAAGGCAGCTCTCATGGCCGGAATGGGAAATTTGCTGACTGTGGTTGTTTGTTACAGCTGTTCTGCTGACAGCAGCAACTCTCTGGGAAAAACTAAATGACAAATGAAGCCAGAAAATATCAAACCTAAAGGGAATCACAGCAGCTGATTAGACGAGGGCGCTGTTTGTTGATAAGCAGAGTCTTTTCTGTTTTCAGAAATACGTTCATATTTCTATATTTGCTTGCATTTTGCACGAACTTTGTTCCTGAACTCGCCATACATACATACGTCTGTTATTTAATGTTTAACGTTTAATGTTAACTTTGTTTTTCTACACGCGTGTAATCGCAGTCYTTTATTGCACAACAGATCAGCTGATTAGAGGAAAAGTGTGTTTATGTAACATATCTCAGTATCTGGYTTTGCTTGACCGCTATTAAAAAGTTTCAACGACTTTTTCTAAGAATCTGAGACAAAAACCAGCTGCTGAAGATAACCTGAACAAATTATCAGCAATTATGCCACGATTTTATGTTGCAACTGCATGCAGARGCTTTGTTTTTGCATTTGTTGTATTCTTTTGTGGCGGGACCGCAGTTTAAATAAAAGCTGCATTAGGTTCAGGCACAGATGTTTACCTTCGATCCTAATCGTCACACGAGAGAAAAAATCATCCAACTTCACAGATTTATTAATAAAATGATGCATTTCCTACCTAAGCTAAAAAAACATCTTAAGATTAAAAACTTTATTGAACGGTTTTTATTTCTAAAATAAACTTTATAATCGTCAGTCAAAACTGAGTATGCGTGTGTGACACTAAAACTGCAAGTGTATTATTTAGTATTTATACTGTTTATTATTATTATTTAATAATAAAGTACATCAGTTTTGACCTTGACGGTCCATTGTTACTAGCCTGGCCCTTGCCTTCCCACACAGCTCCACTCAATTCTAGTTTCCCTTCACTGCTCCGTCTGGGACTTCTCCCATAGACAAGGATTTCTTCAGGAGAATTTCGTTTGGGCCAATCAGAGAACAGAAGGTGGAGTTTTGAACAACAACGTTGATTTTCTGTGCAGTGTCTGCTAGTTAGTTTAGCGATGGCAGTGGAGGAAGTGAATGAAGCCAGTCTGTGCTGATAAGACTTCCAGACTAAATTAAATTTGTCTGACAAAGCAGCAGCTCTCATTTACAGTCGTCTCGTTCGGCTCGGTACTTCTCTCTTCTCAGTAGGGTTGTTTAAAGCGCATGCAATTTCTGGTTAGCTTCTTAGCTTAGCCTCCTTTTTTTTCAAAAACTTCATTTGTCTTCTTTGTTACAATCTACAAAGAACATGTAGCAAATGAAAATTATACAGTAATCAAGGCACTCTATAACTCGTCTTTTAGGGTCAATCAAACGTAAAGTTTGAAGATGCAGCAAAGTGGATTCTGCCTTCTTATTTTTAGTTAACCTTAAAGTATTCACATATGAATTAAAGTCTACTAAGAAAGCATAAAAGTTCGGGAGCGATCTGGAGGACCTTGCCTTATAAGTAGCTTAGCCTTCTTCACAGTGGAGCTGTCYTACACGTGTCGCGGCCAACCGATCCAATCATTTTAAACRTCAACAGAGGCCACSCKTCCAGCAAGAATCGCTTCTCTATAGCCGAGAGTCCAGACCCTRYTATGAAGCAAAGTGAAGGACAAGGGTCTGGTTTTTAACAGGCTACATTTTTACCAACGTTGACTGAAAATTTGGTGCATACAACTTAAAATTGTTCAGATTATCGTGGCTTTTTTTAACTAAAATTGCGCACTCAGATATTAGACCTGTGTACAGAAGAACTGGACCAAATCCCTTATTTTATTRATCAGAAATGGATTTGTCTCCTGTGCTCTTATATTCCATGTTTCATCCTTGCAGGTTTGGCTCGCGTTCACTCTGAAATAACTCCCTGAGCYATATGAGGAAACAAAAACACACACAGACTGACTCTTTGCTTCAGTTTGTCACAGTCTGGTTGAATTTATTGAGCAGACAAAAGTGGTCAAATTCCATTTCWGAAACTGTAGCATTTGAAGACTGAGCCGGACTCCGGAGCAATAAAAGCCTCCGTCTCACCTCTTTTGATAGTGAACTCTGAGTTTGTGTCACAGCTAAGATGTTAAGCAGCTGTTGCACGGCAGATAAAGAGGCTGTGCTTGATGTGATGTCTTGCAGTAAAGTGCTGCAATCACCGAAGCTGTCAGACGCGCTGATAGGGACGGAGAAAGCCCCCATATTTGTCTCTTTTCTTTTTACAGTTTGCTCTCCTCAGCCTCTGTAATTTATTACATTTGATACACCTTACAGGTTCAAATATCCCTTAACATCTGTTTAGGAGCTGGAACAATTTGATAAGGGTATTGTTACTTTGTGTTGCTGAGTGACATCACCAGGTTCAGCAGCTTAAACCCATGTCGATGTATTCTGGCTCCAGAGACTCAGAAACTTATCTTAGGTTTATTCTCCAAGACGTTCTCGCTGTCATTCTGCATTTAAAAATGTTTTGATTTCTCCTGAGCAGCTTGTTTTTGCACTGGGAACAAATCAGCTCAGTATTTACTGTTTAAATTATCTCTCTTTCTCTTTAATTACAGTTTTCTTCCTGCATCTTCACCACCATCAATCAAGAGGAGCTGCTTATTTAAAGGTCTGGTTGTACCAGAAAACCTTCCTTTAAAAAGATATATTTGWATAAATGATGAGTCAGCTTTTACACCATTGTTTTCCTGTACTAAAGCAAATGATTACTCTGTTTTACAGAGCCGTCGTGATAGGCAAGATAGGCAATCCCCTAGGGACCCGAGCTGAAGGGGGCTCCTTAAATGTGATAGTGGCTCGTTCTAGAGCATATGAAACACTGAGTGCATTGAAGTGACTGGCGTACTCGCTTTATCCCTTTAAAGGGATCCCCGATTAGTTGTAACATTAGACTTTATTTGATAAACATATATTTTAACTGTAAAATAAAGAGTGTAAAAATACTGTAGTCTATTTAGTTTTTATAACTTTTAAACTACCGGTAAAAGTTTAAAAATATATTACACGGACGGGGCCATTTTATTTACATGCAAAGCATTCTGGGTAAATGATGACGTGGATAGGTCCTC
>NW_013952612.1:436060-441583 GCF_001266775.1 Austrofundulus limnaeus
ACTAAACTAAACAGCATTTTTACAGTCTTTATGTTAGTTAAAATAAATGTTTATCAAATAAAGTATAATGTTACAACTAATCGGGTATCCCTTTAAGTGAAAAATGGGGATTTTGCAAGGTATGTCCCCTTATGTCCCCACAAAATTTGAACGCCATACAAGTGGGGGGATGTGTTCAGCTCAGTAAAATCATCCTGAAGATTTATTCCCTGCAGAAGTCAGTTTGTTCACAGGACCTTCAAAAAGGCTTTTTCTTGTTTAATAAATTACAAAAGAACTGAGCAGTCTAAACACATCAGAGCTAATGAAACACATCAGACACCTGGTGCATCACACTCACTCTCTGTAGAAATAATCAAAGATCTTCACGTTAAACTTTAATTTTGACTTTTTCATATTCATATTTTTAGAGAATAAAAATTAATCTATTTTTTGTTCTGTCTTTGGAAAAAAAACTGTGAAAAAAAAAACATTTTTATGACTGTTTCTGTCTTGTATTTCCTCCCAGCATCCATCAGTCTGAGTTAACTCCTCTCTCTCACACACTTTTCTTCTTCTTGGCTMTTCTGGCTTCGCTTCAGAGTTTTGATTTATAACAAAACGACCACTTGTCTCCGTGTGTTGAACTATGTCTTCCTCTTTCTTTCATCCTCCTGTGTTTTCTTCATTTTGCTCTGATCTCTTACTTTCTTATCTCTTTTGTCTTTTTTTTTAACCATGACAAGGAGCTAAATTAAAATGTTTACAGTCAAGCTTCTTGAATTTCCTGTAAGTTAAAGCAGACGCRCCGGTTAATGGGTGAAGGTGTTTTTATCATCAGAAACAAATCAATAGCTGCTGAAACCAACATCAAAAATTTAGATGTCCTGCTTTTGGTTCCTGCTGAAAGTTTAAGAGCATTTCTTACAGAACCTAATTGCTAATGAATAATGAATATCACTTCATATTTCCTCTTCGTGCAAAGTAATTGTAAACGTAAAACGACTACCTCCTTTCCTTTAACTCTCTTCCTTTCTTTCCGTGTGCACCTCTGCCAGCCTGTTTGAAGTGTTCCTCTGGCAGGCGGGCAGATTAACCGTTTTGATAGCCGTCCAGTAATCAGCTGCACTGATTCGAAGCTCTGACCTGGCTCCAAATAAAAAGAAACCTTCAGATAGAATGAAGGAGAAACGAGCGTTTCCCTTTCATTCGCCTCCCCTCGCAGGGCAGAGAAAATACTTTGGTAATCAGAGCTGAAAACAGCCCACATGTGGTCAGAGTGAGCACGGAGGTTTTTGCCCGGCTGTCAAAAGATGCACAAAAACACTGCGGCTGCAGGTAAACAGCACGTTTTAAAACCTGCTTTTATATCAGTTGTTTACTCTTTCAGCCTCGTGTGGATTTCCTAAGCTGGTCTTTGTGTGGCAAATTTAGTTTAATTACTGTCAAACAGCATCCAGACTGCCCGCTGCGCCGGCTGAAAGCAAAGCAGCATGTAATTCAGACAAATTTCATGTCATTAAAAGCATTTCTCTCATTTGTTCTCTGCTGCTTCGCATTAGAGGGAATCATCACGCCAAGCTTTTAAAACGCTGCTGCAGGAGGAACGAGTCCAGTCCTTTATGGAGACTAAAATCCTAAAATATAGTCTTATTTTGGGGGGTTCCAGCATTTAGGAAGTTCACTTCCTTGAAACTCTTGTTCCTAATTCTGTAACGTGCAGCATGAAATCAGATTAAATTTGCAAAAATAAAAGGTTGAGTTCTTTATTGGAACCATGTGAGTTACTGCAGGTTGTACTGTAAACAGATGCTAGTCAAACACTTTAATTATAGGCATTTAACTCATTTGTTGTCAAAGATTTAAAAGCACAGTTTTAGTGTTTTTATTTAATTTCAGAGAACATCACACCTTTTAATCTACTTTTTCTATAGAGTTAAAAACATCTCCCCTGGTTGGTCACATCCCTTTTCACTAAAAGTCAAAACAGTTTGACTGACATTAAGTTAAACACTCAAACTCAGCAGATGTCTTTTCATTTTAAAAATGTAGACGGAACTAGAGAAATTTCATTTCCTGCGAAAATGCTGGTGTGTATGCATATTGCTAAAAACTTCAGCTGAAAGCTGCTGAAATGGAGCTGAAAGTTCAATTTGAAAGCTGAAAGAAGCAAAAAGATTACTGAAAACAGCTAAAGGTAGCAGACACACGTAGACAAAAGATGCTGAAAGGAGTACAAGAAAGTCTAATTAGCAGGAAAAAAGACAGAAAGGTGCAAAAAATTGACAATTTGGTGTAAAATATTTAAAACAGCAAAATAGAAATACTTTAATTAGCAGAAGAAAGCATAAGGAGCACAAGTTTGCTGAACTTAGCAGAAATATGTTGTAATTGCTACAAAAATATGTATTTAGCTTAAAAAATGCTAACTTTAGCTAATAACAGCTAAAAATCAGCAAATAGCTGAATATAGCAGAAAACAWCTGTAAGAAGCAGAAAGAGCTTGAATTAGCAGAAAGAAACACAAAAAGTAGAAAATAGCAGAAGAATAGCAGAAAGAAGCTGAATTTTGGCAGAAAAATTAAAATAATCAAAAATAAGCTAAAAATATCACAAGGTAGTTAGAAAGAGCAGAATAATTTCAAGGATGTTGAAAAGCTCCATTAATTTTCAATGGGAAAAATGTGGCTGAAAAAGTGAAATAGCTAAAAAGATATAAAGTATAAGCTGAAATACCAAAAGTCATAGCCAAAATGTCCTAAAGGAGCTGAAAGTTTTGAAATATGAATTAAAATAGCACAAAAATTTGTATTGTATTTCACCAGATGTTGGTAACAACCCAAGTGATCCATACATACAAAGAAATCAAACCATAAATGTCCAGAAATGAAGTTATTTGTAATAATGTGGAATGGCACAGGGAAAAAGTATTGAACACGTTTACTGAAATTTATCTAATATTTTGTACAAAAGCCTTTGTTGTCAATGACAGCTTCAAGACGCCTCCTGTATGGAGAAACTAGTGGCATGCATTGCTCAGGTGTGATTTTGGCCCATTCTTCCACAAACAGTCTTCAAATCTTGAAGGTTTCGTGGACCTCTTCTATGAACTCTGATCTTTAGTTCTTTCCATAGATTTTCTGTTGGATTCAGGTCAGGTGATTGGCTGGGCCATTCCAGCAGCTTTAGTTTCTTTCTCTGAAACCAACTGAGAGTTTCCTTGGCTTTGTGTTTGGGCTCATTGTCTTGCTGAAATGTCCAGCCACATTTCATCTTCATCATCCTGGTAGATGGAAGCAGATTTTTATCAAGAATGTCTCTGTACATTTTCCCATTCATTCTTCCTTCAATTATTTGAAGTTTGCCAGTACCATATGCTGAAAAACAGCCCCACACCATGATGTTCCCACCTCCAAACTTCACTGTTGGTATGGTGTTTTTGGGCTGATGTGCAGTGCCATTTGACCTCCAAACATGATGTGTATTCTGGCATCCAAACAGTTCAATGTTGGTCTCATCTGACCAGACTATATTCTCCCAGTATTACACAGGCTTGTTTAAATGTTGTGCAGCAAACTTTAAAGGAGCTTCAACATGCTGTTTCTTCAGCAGTGGAGTCTTGCGTGGTGAGCGTGCATACAGGCCATGGTGGTTCAGTGCATTACTTATTGTTTTCTTTGAAACAAATGTTCCTGCTAATTCCAGGTCTTTCTGAAGCTCTCCACAAGTGGTCCTTGGCTCTTGGACAACTCTTCTGATAATTCTTTTCACTCCTCTGTCAGTAATCTTGTGAGGAGCACCTGGTCGTGGTCGGTTTATGGTGAAATAATGTTCTTTCCACTTCTGAATTATGGCCCCAACAGTGCTCACTGGAACCTTCAGAAGTTTAGACATTCTTCTGTAACCGATGCCATCATTATGCTTTGCAACAATAAGGTTGTGAAGGTCTTGAGAGAGCTCTTTACTTTTACCCATCATCAGATGGTTCTTGTGTGATACCTGGCCATCATTTGGGACTGAACCAGCTGATATTAACTTGCACTGACAAGGGGCAGGCTTGCTTTCTAATTACTGAAAGAGTTCAGCTGGTGTCTTGGCTTTCCATGCCTTTTTACACCTCCCTTTCTTCATGTGTTCAATACTTTTTCCCTGTGCCATTCCACATTATTACAAATAACTTCATTTCTGGACATTTATGGTTTGATTTCTTTGTATGTATGGATCACTTGGGTTGTTACCGACATCTGGTGAAAATTTCATGTCATTAGCACCTCTAGTAATATATTTACTGAGAAAAATGTTGACATGTTCAATACTTATTTTACCCGCTGTATATATATATATATACAGTATATACTGTATATATACAGTACACATACTATAAAGCATTCACACTATTATTCATGTGAAAATCCAGTCAAATTGTTACATCTAAACAAATTTTAAGAATATCTGAAGATCTGATTTTACCAGAAAGTAAAAATGAGTTTTGTGTCGATTATGTTTTTGGTTTTTAAAAAAATTCCTACTATTTTTTTTGTTTTTTTGCTGGATTCCAAAGCATCAGCGGCTGCAGAAATTAAGCAACAAAAAATTAAAAAAAACTAGTAAACATGCAACTTTTCTCCTCARAATTACAGTTCATGCGGGTTTGCAAGTTTCACCAGAGCATTTCTAAGCGTGTGGCTGAAAGGCCGTTGTGGCTGAATAGGAGCTGAATTGTCAGCAGTTGTGTCAGCAGACTTCAGGAGGCTGAGTGGCAGATAATAGCTGTCATTAGGCTGTTATTAGCGCTGTCAGAGCTGTTTGATGCATGGCTGTGAAGGAAGACGGAGCACGAAGCAGCAGCTCTCAGACCAGGTGTTTCTGTTCTGTTGACTCTGGATCCTCGATCGTATTCTTGTCCTGAAGCGCTCACCGCAGAAACTCCTAACCTCACAAACCTGTCATAAAATGCTCCCTTTCTAACGAAGACCACCTGCTCCCCCCGAACATTTTATTATTAACATAATAAACTCCTCGGCTGTTGTCATTCAGGGCTTTTTGCTCCAAGTTTAATTTGTAACAAAGAGCAAATAACACAAGTTAACAACACATTTAGCTTCTTATGATGTTAGAATGATCCCTAAATAAAACACATTCAACATTTGTCAGTTCAAATTCCACCTGCTTTACATCATCATTTAACTGAAACTATATTTGGAGGCAGCATTATCTGATTTAGAGAATGAATTAGACTGATGATAAAAAAACATGTGGCTTTCTGTAAAAAGCTGAGTCACAACCACTTACTGGGAGAAAAAAAAGTTTTAGAAAGAAGACACAAGCGTTATTGATAAGAGAAGACGGCTGAGAGCTGTTTGGAAATTTGTTTCAGCTGCGTTTGTAAAGTTTAGCCAGATTTTTTCATCTTTCTTCCATAAAACATTTGCAATGTGACAAAGTCATTTGAGCCACATGTTAAGTTTAGAGCAGATGTTAAAGAGGCAATGTCATGTAAAATCAACCTTTTTGAGTTTTATATCATGTTATAATGTTATACTC
>NW_013952612.1:442814-453549 GCF_001266775.1 Austrofundulus limnaeus
CCCCACCCCCCTGCACCGAAATGGGTGAAACAGAAGTGACGGTGGTTCTTAAAAAAACAGAGGCCAATTTCAAGGCGTTTAGAAGAGGAAGTGATGAGAAGATATGTTTATTTTCTGTTTAAACATAAAAACAGCATTTTAATATTAACTAAAGGTGACAAAGATACTTTATTATGGTATAGTTTTTAAATATATGCCTGAGAAACACATAATATTGGCCCTTTAAAAACAAGGCATTTATGTGAAAAGTTCTACTTTTAATTTTGCAATCATTTTTTAATGATTGAAAACCAGAGTTAGGAAACTATGTGTTTATTGATTGAGTGTTTGAGTTTGGCTCTTTTTAAATGTTGTTTTAAGCTCCGGGGCCAAACCAAAGAGCGTAACTCACAACGAGCATCATGTGCTTTCAAAATAAATATMTTCTCCACCTTCTGCCGTCAGACTGTGTAAGGCTGCAGCTGTCTCTCCGTCTCTTCATAGGGTTATCATCAACACAACCTTTGACCACATCAAAGCCACCGCGGCGTGGCCGCTGCGGTTGATAGCCGGCCTGTGATCTAACCACAGTGGCTTTCCTGTTTCTCTCTCTCAGCCTCTCAGGCTCAGCTTCATTTGAAGTCAGTCATTTGGCAGAAAACTAAACAGGCCCCCCGTTAACTACCTCACTTACTGCTGTTTACAGACCGTCTCTCCTGAAAACCACAAACTGCTGCTGAGGCCACGGAGCCCTGTCAAGAAAGATTCATTTGCACTTTTTATTTTATGATTTACTTCAATTATATGTAAGTTATTGACGTTAAAGCTGAGAGTGATTACCTTTAAACTCCTCTGTGTTTTTATTGTTGCAGAACTGTTGTTAGTAACCTTGTGTTTTCTTTCCCGCGCGGGCTGCAGAGTTCAACAGTTTTCATCCTGTCGCTGTTTATTTTTCCTCCTGATGCTAAAAAACAGTGTGAACCGGCACCAGAGAGTCCACGGCCGTGTCGCACGTAGCTTCAGCCTCCAACAAAAAAATAAAAAAATAAAATGCTACGACCCCGGCTAAAAAATCTTTTGATTTGTGATTTCCTGAGCCCCGAGCGAGAACATGTGTCACCCATGAGAAAGAAAAATAATGAAAATAGTTTGACAAACTGAGGATTACGCTGCTGTGGAGTCTCAGACACGAGGCAGCTGTGCTTCTCTTGTAATCTTTGTGCGATTTATAGAAAAGTTTCTGTTTTAAATAAGGATTTTATCTGCAGTTTAAAATGAGTTTATGGATTTTAGCATTCAGTCTTTACCATTTTGTCACCTTTTGGAAGCAGGTACTGATGTTGACACCCAAATCTCACAGATTTTATGTAAGTTCTCAGAGAGTAATCGTGTAAAATCTTCACAATCATAGTGAGATCATTTTCTCTGTACGTTTTTCAGCATCTAACTCATTCTGCAATTTTTGTGCTGTTTCACCAATTCATTTATCAAAATGTTCAGKTCATTTATGACAATCCTGCTATGACTTTTGTTAATTCAGCTATTTATACTTTTCAGCTATTTCACTTTAGCTACTTTTTTCCATTGAAAATGAATGGAGCTGTTTTCATCATCCTTAAAATCCTTTAAAATGTTTCTAAAACTTTACAGCACCTTACATATTTTGTTCTGTTTCTGCTATTTTTAACTTTGTTGTGCTAATTTAAGCTACTTTTTTGCTAATTTTAGCTTTTTCCTACTATGCTTCTCTTTTATTCCTACTTTTTTCCTGCTACTTTGTGCTAATTTTGCTCCTTACAGTTGCTTTTTGCTATATTAAGCTATTTTCTGCAATTTTAACTAAAGTTAAGCTGTTATTAGCTGTTAGCTGTTTTAAGCTAAATACACATTTTTAGCTATTAAAACTTATTTCTGCTATGTTCAGAAAAAACATGTTTCTCATGCTTCTTTATGCTAATTTTATAAAAAAAAATTCCTGCTACATTTTAGATGTTTTACAGAAAATTTAGTCTGTATTAGCTATTTTACTAAAAATGGTCACTTTTTAGTACTTTTATGCTTTTTTCTGTATTTTTAAAACTTTTTATAGCACTTTCACCATCTGGGTGCTAATTACAACTTGTATCTGCTAACTTTAGCTTATTAATTTTAATTGTAGCTTTTTTCTTCTATTATATAGTTCTGCTTTTTCTGCTATTCTTCTGCATTTTTCCATTTTTTGTCTTTCTTTTCTGCTTCTTTGTGCTATTTATGTTTATTACATTTGCTTTTTGCTTTATTCAGCTATTTTAGCTTGTTTGTTTTTCATTATATTTTTTGCTCTTTTTATAGTTTTTCTGCAAATTTATGCCTTTTTTTGCTTTTTTCAGCTTTTCAAATTAAACTCACAGTAACACTTCTGCTATTAAAGCTTTTCAGCTCGATTTCAACAGTTTTCAGCAAGAAGCATTCGCACTGGCATTTTCGCAGGAAATGCAATTCTCTAGTTATATTTATATGCATCTACAACTGATTAACTTTTAAAGTTAACCCAGTTCAAGATGACTTTCACATATAATGACAATAAACCTGTCAACTCAGGCTTGAAAGGTGGAGTGTGATATGCAGTGGTTCACAAAATGCAATATAAATGCATAAAAATAAACATTAATATCATATATTAGATATAATATTGAATATTGCTGCAGGAAAAACAAACCAGCAGGACTTTGTGTCTCATGAGGTTTAATATTTGTGTAAGAAACTGAACTTTTTATGCTTTGAAGCTGTTTTAACAGGGAAAAGAGGGGAAAATAAATGAGCTGAACCCAACAAGGCAAAAAATAAAGAAGCTGTAGCTTTATCTTCCATCTAAACTGGTCTGGTTAAAAGATAGCGACAAACATGATCTGATGCTCTGAAGACAATTATCTAGTCACAGGCCGACCCTGAGTGAAAGGCAAAGGTGAAAGGTCGCCCTCTGTCTCCTGTCGGGACGCAGCAGACTTCAGCTCTGGACCTGATCCATGTCTCCTCTGAGGTTTAACCGTGTGGGTGGTAATCACACCCACGCCTGTGTACACATCTAACATACACACACATGCACGCTCCCGCGCCGCTTGTTAAAAGAGCTGGTAAAAAAATACGAAATAAAAACCTCGGCGGGTTAATCCTGCGAAGCACTCTGACAGATTAACATCTTTCCAGAGAGTAGCCGAATCCCCTCCTTCGGCTACTACAATGAGGAAACCAACCGTGGTGAGCAGCAGGAATAATGGGAATCTTGCACATTCCATTTCCACAGGAATGTATCTAAAAACTGCAAAATGTTTCAAACGTAATCTCAACGGATTTGCGTTAAGCTGCTGCAGAAAGGAAACCTGGTGCACAGGTGCAAACTTTGATCTTTTCGCAGAGAGAGGAGAGGCAGAACAACTGCAACGTCCAAGAAAAACAGGAAACAAAATCTGCATTCGTCCAGAAAACACCAAAACTAAAAGAGAAGAATGACGTTACCCTTCCTGATCTCTGCCTTTATAAACATGCAGGACAATTGCTCGATAATTTCAGAAATCACTATGAACTTTTTAAATTTGTTTTACCCTGGAACTGACAGAAAACATGTCCAGGTCTAAAAAAAATTTAAATAAAATTTGGTTCAGTAGATGAAATCATAAACATGGGTATAATGTGAGCTGAAACACATGTACAGTTTATTCATATTAGTGTCAGAAGTGACTTGGAAACGAGTTTCTTCTGTTAGAATTAGTCATTTTGAAATTGTTACTTATTTGCAGGGGTGGAGCTAGAATTTTGTTGCAAGGGGTGTCACGGGGGTGGCCAAGGTGCCTTCTAGAAGGGGGCTCTTATAAATAAAGAAAACTACCCTGGATATTAAAATTTAAGATGGCCACAGCTATAGTTCAGCCATTTTAAGACTAAATGAGCTGAAATTTGTTGTGGTGTAGCCAAGAATGTGTGCTAGTCCCAATTTAAGCTAACTGCTAATGCTAATTTTACAGAAGGCTATAATTCAGCCATTACACAGCAGACAAGTTATGTAGTGGTATCCGAGAATAATCTTTAACAAAACTGGATTGAAAAAAAAAAATCAAAGATGGCCACCAAAGCTAGTTTCAAATAGTAGGAGCTCAGACATTTTTTAGAAATACTGAGCTGAAATTGGGTGAGGTGGTAACCATAAGCAATCCCTGTGTCGTTTTGAAATCTCAGTTTTGACCTTTGAAAGATATTAAGCTGAAATTTAGTGCGGCGATAGCAGTTATTCTCAACCGATTCTAAAATCAAATAAAAGAATCCAAAATGGCTACAATTCAGCAATTTGTTTTACACATATTGAGCTAAAATTTGCTGTGGTGGAATTGTTGCTTTTTTATTAAGTCAGTGGTTTAGAAAAGTTTTTCTTTTCTTCACACACTGTAAGGTTTCCTCTACACTATATAATCCAGCTGCATAACAGATATTTGCTTTAGCTCTAACATCTTTTATTGACAAATGTGATCCTCAGGCCCACTTGTCACTGATTTAGGGGTGGAACCTGGGGGTGGCCATTAAGATGCCAGGGGCTGCCACCTTGGCCACCCCTCTGTCTCCGCCCCCGTTTATTTAAAAAACACCAGAATTTGAGCTTAACTTTCTATTTTTTGTCAGTCTGACATCATTTTAAAATGTTAAATCTGACGTTGTAATATGTAAAATTAACAATACTGAATAATCTGAYCAATCATTTGCATTACCACTCATTTATATTATTACTAATTTGAGCAATCAGTTGCTCTGTTATTATCCATTTTAAACTTTTAAAATAATTCTGCTGTAATTGCACATCTGTGTTTATTGTCTGTACTGTGATACTTTACAGTTAATAGTAATACTTTACAGTTAATAGTCTGATGAGATTATTTTGCACTGAAAATAGGCAAATTCTGATTCCTAATGTCAGATTCTGGTACAATTGTCTACTGTCTCTAAAACAAAACATATCTTTTTATTCTTGCGCAATTCTTTATATTATGTATTTTTATTATTATTAGTAGTATCATTCAGTCAGTTTATATATCACACAGTTTATACATTCAGTCAGTGTTAATTTTGTTTTTTGTGTACTGTCCATAATTAGTAATGTAGCGTGTGAACCTCTGTACTGATGCTGCTATGACACCTGACAATAAAGGCTATTTCTATTCTTCTATTCTATTCTATAATTTTACTCGAGTAAAAATATCTGTTCCTACTTGAACACTTAGAAGAACTCAGTATTGTATAAAGTACCTCAAAGTGATACTTGAGTAAAAGTACAAGTATCTTATCATAAAAATACTTTGGTAAAAGTTAGTCTTTTCTAAAAATATTACTTGATTAAAAGTCTTAAAGTATCAGAATTTTTTTGTACATAAGTATCAAAAGTAAATTTCTGACACAAAATCTACTTAAGTATTAAAAGTAAAAGTACTGAGTAAAAGTGAGCGATTGTATTTTCCAAAATGACATTTATTGGGAGGTGACTTCTCCAAAAATATTTTTGATGATGGGTTGTGTACAAGCTAGGCTGTCAGAATGGTATATATTTCTAATCCAACCACAATTAAATTCACTCCAGGAGACACAATTGATCAGGATAGTAATTTTTAAGTAATAACAACTCAGAATAAAATAGGAGTAACGACTTTCTACTTCTTACCTTTTTAAAAAATCTAGTGAGTAGAAAGTACAGATAATTGTGTAAAAATGTAATGAGTAAAAGTAAAAAGTACGCTGAAAAATAATTACTCAAGTAAAGTACAGATAACCAAAATTTCTAAAGTACAGTAACAAAGAATTTGTACTTAGTTACTTTACAACTCTGGAAGAACTGCAATTTAAAGTAATCTGCACAAGCAGTTAAGTCTTAAACAAATCATCCCGTTTTGACGTCTAAKTACATGTGAGACGTCGTCACAAACAAGCTAGCAGGAAATATTGTGACAGTTTGATGCAATCGAGTACACAACCGTCGCCACACAYTAGGAGCTGCAGCATTACGACACGCATTTAAAGGACAGATTAGGAGTAAAAACAGATGAAAGGACGAGTGATTTAAGCTGGATTAGAGACATGGATCTTAAAGGTTGAGAGGGATTCATGAGCTCCGATAGCGTTTGGTTTCAACATCAAGGAAGCACAAATGAGAACAATCTGGACTCGGTTTGTTTGGTATGTAGCAGGAGGAGATAGCATTCCAGGCGTTGACCAGGAGGTTCTGTGAGCGACTTCAGATAACAGAGTTCAGCCCCAGAAGTCGTTTGTAGCCGAGCATCAATGTGTATTTGGGACTCCACAGGTAGACAGAAACATCTGATTATTTTGCTTCTTCCAATAAAAACSACTTCAACTTTTTATCAACCAAGTGAAACTTTAGATCTGAGCTTTTATTTTGTCTGATAATTAACCCTTTACGTCGTCACACTGACAGGTGTTTCCAGCCCACTCAGGCAGCTGAGTAAACCTCCCGTTTTCAGCTGAAACCAAAGAATAACTCCCGCRGCCCCCTCCCACCTGTGAACGACACTAACGATGATCGATGAGGACTCCCTGCCAATAAGATTCCTTTTCAAAACGTTTTTTCAATGCGTTGTCTCAACATCACCTGCTGCAGCTAAATCGCTTCAGTCTGTAGATCAGCGAGCTTCTCGGTTCTGAAAAGACCCAGGAAGACTCTGTGTGGTCCGTAAACATGGACATGTTTGCTTCTCCGTCTCTTTAATTACTGCTGCTGCACGGTTTCAACACAAATACTGRTTTTGATGACGATGATGTCTGATCAGATTGCTGTTGGGATCCGGTTCCACAACCTCGATCCTCCTTTATTTGGAAGATTTTGGAGGATTTCCTTGCAGGAACTGCTTGATTTGGTTCAAATCTGGGACTTAAAAAGACTTTTCTGTAAATCTAAAACACGACCGTCTCTCTGAGCTGCGGCTCGTCTGATTTGTTTCAGCTTCAGCGTGACATTTTAAAGTCATGGAAGAGTTGCCTGCAGATTATTTCTGGAACTGTTAAATATTTTTTTATGCTCATTAGCTGATGCGCAGTGCAATAAATCTGCTTTGTTTTACATGTTTTTCTTTAAAATTGGATAAATAACGTCAAATGCCAGACTTTTGAACATCAAAATATTTTCTTCTTATTATTATTATTTAAAATGAAGACATCAAAGAATGCTTTCATGCTTTGGATTCAGAATTGATTTCTGTTTTCCTGAACAGCTTGTTTTGGATGTCGATTTTCTTTGTTGGTTTAAGTAAATTTTGACTTTGCCAATCTTTCTTGAGCCCCTCCTTGTTGTTCATAGATTTCTGACTCAGTCTTTCAGGACTCCCTGCCCCTCATATGATTTTGTTTGCTTTTATTTTGCTCATTAAAGAGCGGTTGCTGCAGCCTCCTGTCAAGATGCTTCATACACATTCCATGATAAGCTCTTCAGATCTTGGTGTTATTCTGCTGCAGCCTTTCTAAAGCGAAGATAAAAGTAGAAGCTTTAGATAACATTGAGGCTACCTGTCACTCTGAAGGCAGGCTTTAATCATTGGCACCTAATGTGGAACCAGAGGCTGGAACTTTACAGTTTCCAGGGTGTGGTGAAAACAGAGACGCGCTACTGGTTGCTTTATTTTGTACACATTTTTCTGCTTATTTTGTGCTTTTTCAGCCAATCATATTTTAAAACATTCAGCTCATTCGGGAGAGGGAGGCTGTGACTTGGATTTGAAACTTTTAGACTTGTTTTTTAGAGATTGAAATTAATTTTCAAATTTTATTGAGATCTATTAAATTCCTTAAAAACATCGTTTTCCTTCAGTGTACTGGTTCTTTTATTATCTTTAAATTGTAGTTTTTAGATTCCATTCTGCTACTTTTAGCTTTTAGGTTGCCTTATTCAGCTTTTAGTTTTGAGCTGGTTTTTTTATTTGCAATCTTTTTTCTAGTTTCTTTTAGTTCTCATTTTGTTACTTTTAGTTTATAGATAATATTTTGCTGCTCATACAGTGGCTAGCATTATGCTAATTTTAGCTTTCAGTCAAGTTTTGCTGTTTGCCTTTCATTTAGCAAGTTGTTTCTCTTAGCTTTTAGCTATCCTTTAGCTACATTTTGTTTTTATAGCCTTATGCAACTTATTTTGAGCAAGATTTTTTATAGCCTTTTTATATCCTTTGGCTTCTTTCAGTCATCATTTTGCTGGATTTAGTTTGTAGCTAATTTTTGATGCTCTTACTTAGCATTATGCTATTTTTAGCTTTCAATCAATGTTTTGCTACCTTTGGCTTTTAGCTAATATGTTTCTCTTTGCTTTTAAATAGTTCTTATTTTAGCCGTTTTTACCACTTTGAGTTAATGTTTTGCTTCTTTAGCAATCCTTGTGCAACTTTTAGTTTTGAGCTGGTTCTTTATACTGTACTTATAGCCTTTGGCTTCTTTAAGCTACCATTAGCTTTTAGCTATCATTTTGGCTTACAGCTAGCATGTTCTTTTTTCATTTTTAGCTTGTTCTTTTAGCTGTTTTAGTTGTTTTTGTACCACTTTGATTTAGTGTTTTTTTACTTTCTTAGCCATCCTTTTGCTACTTTAGATTTTGAGGTTGCTTTATAAAACTTTTAGTTTTGAGCTGGTTTTTATATGTACGGCCTTTGGCTGCTTTAAGCCATAATTTTGCTACCTTTGTAGCTAACCTTTCACTGTTGTTAGCATTGTGCTATTTTTAGCTTTCAATCAACGTTTTGATACTTTTGGCTTTTAGCTAGCATGTTCTTTTTCTTCACCTTTAGCTTGTTCTACCTTTTTTAGCTGTTTTTTTTTTTACTTTTAGTTAATGTTTTGCTTCTTTTTGCTATCAKTATGCTACTTTAAGCTTCTGTTTTTTAGCTTTAGCAAGTTTCTACAGATTTTCGTTCAGCTCTCAGAGTTCATGCTGTATTTTCACAGAAAATCTATTAATCATTATCATAAAAATTATTTACTTTCATCTGTATTTGTAGATTTGTGTTTTGCATGTATTTCTGTGGTATTTCAGGGCTTTATGTTCATGAGATCATGAACATTAGGACCTTATGTAAGAGTTGCCCAAAGACTAGCGCCCCTGGAGATACAGCTGTTTTCTGATGTTTGGTGAAACCTCAGAATGAAACGAGTTAATTTACCCTGCAGAGGATTCACTGCACTCAGCTGCTAACAATCTGCAAAATGAAAATGGAGAATTAAATAAGTCACAGACTAAAGCATCTTTCTGTGCGGTTTGAAGTTTTCCTGGTAGTTTTGAGAAATGTGCGTCTCTTTTTGTGGAGAGTTGTTCCAACGTCCTGCAGGACACGTTACACTGCCTAAAACTCACATCCTGTATGTTGATTTGATTGCAAAACTTATATTTACTACCAAACATATATAATTTATAGTTTTCTTGATTGCTTTTGCAACTCTTCTATCCACATTAAACACACGGCTGTCCCTCGTGGCTCCAGTCAGCTGCAGAAAACCAGCGAAGAAGAATGTTTCTATTTCTGTTTTCCATTTCTGCACATTCTGAACTGATTCGTCATCYCAGAATCACGCTGAAGTAAAAACGTTACGCAGTTACGATCAAAGTTTCTGTCAAAGAAACCACCACACCACCAGTCTGCAACCAGAAAGTCAGTAAAATGCTGCTGTTGTTGTGTTTGTGCTCTTCCTGTTTTGCARGTGTTTTCAGAAAACGTTCCACAACTGACAGATTTCATGAAGCTGTTTGTCTGGTGTAAACAGCACCACAGCATCGAAACCACTTCAGAGCCAAAACAAAGGCAGAAAGTGGGTTTTAGAGGTTTATCGGCACAGAAAGAACCTTTGTGTCGCGCTAATTAGCAAAACCTCGGCTAACAAGGTGAAGATGCTCAACAGAGAAGTGTAAAAGTACCAGATTAGTTTAAATTCTTTAGTTTAGTCTCTTCTCTTAGAGCAGAGTTTTCTTAACGTACAAATTTCAGATGTAAAAATAATTAAAAGATAGCTTATTTATGCTATGATTGTTATGAAAGATAACAAGGATGATAAATGAAGGGAAAAGTATATTTGTGTTGTCATTATGTGTATTTATTTACTTTGTTGCAAAGTTTGTGTAATTTAACCAAGGATATTTAGTGTCATAAGTATTTGACATTGTTGTTTTGGGGGTCAGAAGCTAAAATAGGGGGTTTATGCAACAGAGTGCTAAAATATTCAGCATTTTCAGAAGTTCAATCTTTACTACAAACTATAAACTTTTATTTATTTACTTGGATCATGAGTCTGTCATGACTGTTTTCTTTGTAATTTTTATGCACAGTATCTTATTTTCAACTTTATTGCCTTGTACAGCATTTTTATTTTATTATTAAAAATTTTTTCTGTTATTATTGCTAATATTATTATTGTTGCATAGCATTATATTGTGAATTGATGTATCTGTTGCTGCTGTTACACCTGAATTTCCCCTCTGCGGGACAATAAAGGCTGATTCTATTTTATTCTTTTCTATTATTTATTAGATTTTCTCAGTTTGGAGGCTTTAAATCTTTAAAAAGTTGTCATTTTCTTTATCAAAAAGAAAAAATAAGTAGGTCCTCTGGATGGGTTCTTCTTTAGTGAAAAGTTTCGTCTCTCCTCCAAGAGACTTCATCAGTCTGATGAGTTTCAGGTGAACTCAGCCTTATAAGCTCCGCCTCCACATGGTGGACAAACAGGTTAGTCACATGCAAAATAGGGTCATCGC
>NW_013952612.1:454295-456183 GCF_001266775.1 Austrofundulus limnaeus
TCTCTGCACAGAAAAAATAATATATTTTTACTGTTTTTTAACCAAACTGACAAGTTTCTCCAGTAAAATGATTGTGTAATTTAAAGGCACTGAAACACCTGGTTAAAATTAGAAGATATTATGATTAACTACAAACATCTGAAGCTGACTCAGAGAACTCTGTGATTTTAGAAAAATAAAAGTCAAATGTAGACACGTCTTTAAAAGACCCTCCTCCTCCCCACCCAGCGCAGCTGTGGTCAGCGCACCTCGCTTTAAAAACAGTCAGCTGATCCGTCGCAGTTTTGTTGCGCTCGTCACGTGAACACACAGGGGGAAATGCTGCGAAGTGCTTTTAGAAATATATTAATACGACGTAATCCTCGGTGGAAAATAGTCCAGGGAGCATGTGCGTTCCTGGGAGGTGTTCACCTGCAGCTGAGTGAAGCTGCCCCCCACCCACAGAGAAAGAAAAAAAGGCAGTAATTATTGATAAGGTAACCATGCTGTGGCTTCACCTTTCGCATTTTCTTTTAAAGAAAGAAAAAGTAGCTTACAAAGCTGTCACATCGATGCAACGTGATTAAAAGCAGAGCTGCGCGTCTAATCACACACGTCTTCCTATCTTTATGAGGACCACACACAGCGCTCAGCCTCGCTCTGCGCCGTCTTTTTCCCCGAGTTTGGTGAGAGGTGGATATGGAGGGACGCAAAAAAATAGCTCTCGACTTGATCTGGCCTTATTTAAATAAAAATGACTACATGTCGTGAAATTCTTAGAGGGGCGGGCCGTCTCGTTGGCGGCGGGGGGGCCGCCCCGCCTATATAATGGTAGAGGAAACACTGCTGTCATTTTCTTTCTTCTGAAAATCGATTCTACGTTGCTACAAGTAATGCTAACTTAGCTGTAGAGCAAAAAGTGCTGGCTTTAATAACAGTATTTAAAAAAACTGTGTGTGAGCAGAAATACGCAGTATGTTTCTATACGAGCCAACGAGGTGATGGTCACAGTGAAAACTAAACTCCTGTGCAGTTTTTAGACACTTCTAGTAAAAAGAAACTAAAAACTACACAACTTCTCCACATTAGAGGCAAACCCAATAAACCTTTTTTAATTTATTTTTTTTTTCTGCAGCAGTCAGACTCCTGATGAGGGGCCCTCCCTGTTAACTCGCTCCAAATGAATTCCGTGTCTGGCAGGTGAAAGGAATTGGCTGCTGAAGCCGTGTTTCATGCAGCGCAGGAAGACCTCTGCGTTTTAAACTGCGGTGGAAAAACGTGGAAACTTGTAAAAACGGGCAGTCGTGCAATTTAACAGACTTGAACATGAAGTGCTCGGTACAGCTGGACCTTTTTTCACATAACGCGAGCGTGATTGTGAGGTTTACGATGGATCTCATTACCCACTGTGCAGTTACAAGCTGCAGGGAAATGACAGATCGCTCGAGAAACAATAACAGTTTGTTAGGACAGCAGCAGGGCACACATGCATCGCTTTGCTCCTGATGGAAAGCAGCTGCCACTCATCCAGAACCACAACAGTGTTTCCCCTAGGAAATTGGTCTTGGGGGGTTACTCCTTTTATAAAAACATAAATTTATGCGACTCACCTGCAATTATGGTAATAAATTTACACATACATGAACATTTAATTGCCTAACTACATCCTAGTTAAGGACTCCTCATAATTATCAATAAAATTATTATTAATAAATGATCAGAACTGTGTGCAGCAGATGATCTGAGTCCAGAGTTCTCAGTTTGAAACCTTCTGGAGCTCTTCTGTGGGACTCCAGGTGTGACAGAGTGTGGATGGTTGATTGTCTCTTTTGTGTTCCTGATGGAGACTGGAGACCTGTCCAGGTGTCTCTGGTGAACTGGAGACCTGTCCAGGTGTCTCTGGTGAACT
>NW_013952612.1:459509-468436 GCF_001266775.1 Austrofundulus limnaeus
GGGGGGGGGGCTGTATAATGGTAGGGGAAACACTGCACAACCTGAAACTTTCATCTCTGTCCGACAAATGACTGCGGCACAAACCTGTATCACAACGCTGAGTCAGCATTCACACTTTTTTCTTGTTTTTTTTTAACCCATACATTTTGTTGCAGTTTAACTGCTTCAGCATACTTTCTGCCATTTTAGCTGCTCATATACCCAAACATTCAGCTCATTCAGCAGATAAGTGTTTTTTTTTTTACTTTTGTTAAACTTTTCAAAAATATTTACCTTTATTTGCATTTTTTTATCTTGATTCAGCTTACTTGATTTATTTGTTTATTCTTGTGCTACTTTGAGATTTTTTTCTAGTATTTTTACCTTTTGGCTTGTTTTACGTTACCTTTAGTTAGCCTTTTGCTTATTTTACTAGGAGTAAATGAAGACAGATTGTGAAATAAAGCATTTTGAGTAGCCTGGTTGGCTACAAATAAACTAAATACATTCAGCACATTTATTCCATTAACTGGTTAGCTTTGGCTACTTTTAGCTTTAAGCTTAGCCTACTTTGCTTTGTTTTGGTATCCTTTTTCAGTTGTCAGCTAAGTTATGGGATGTTTTTAGCTAGCCTTTCGCAACTTTTAAACTGTTTTGCTTCTTTCAGATTTTAGTTTGCTTTTTTTGGTCGTTTTGTTGGCTGTTTTAGTGGCAATGCCATCCTGAACACACCAGATCTTGTCTGATCTCTGAAGCTAAGCAGGCTTGGACCTGGTTATTCCTTGGAAGGGAGACCATGTGGGAATGCCAGGTGCCATAAAACCAATGTAGGAGTTGTGCTCACATTGGTCGCAGGCAATGGAAAACCTTTGACCAACACAGATCAACTGCTAGAAGGATACCAAATCAATGTAGCCAATAGCTACTTTCTGCTATCAGTTTGTTTATTTCACTGGAAGGAAATAAGACATAGTGTTGTAAAGTATTTTGAGTATCCTGCTTGGCCAGAAAGATGCTAAATAAGTACAGGATGTATTTTCTGTTTTGTTAGCCTTTTGCTACTTTTAGCCTTATCCTAACTTTTCTTTTAGCTACAATCTTACTATTTTGCTATTCCTGCTCTCAACATGTTGTTGTTTTAAGCCTTTTGCTTCTTGTAGATTCAAGCTAAGATTTTGCTGCCTTCAGACTTCAGTTTGTTTTCCAATTTTAATTTTTATCTAGCCATTTGCTATGTTAGCTTTTGGATAGCGTTTAGCTACATTTAGCTAGTGTTTTCCTTCTATTAGCAAGTGGGGTTTTTTTTCAGCTTTAAAGGCTCAGTTTGAGTTTCTTGGGCAGTCATTCAGCACTTTGAACTAGGGATGCACCGATATGAAAATTTCAGCCAATATCGATATCGATATAATTATTGCTGTTATGGCCGATAACCGATATTTACTGATATTACATAAACACACAAATTATATTATACATGTACACACAAACGCACTTGGGTCGTTTTTTTGATACCGTAAATGACCAGACCTCTGACATGGCTCCCTACTTCAGTTATTCCTGGTTACGCAGCGTCTATATCACTATTATGATCAAACAGATGCAGCTCAACCAACATCTCCCAAAACACAAAGTTAAAAAGTGGGAAAACAATATCGGACGTTAATATCGGCCCAGTTTTACATATCGGACCGATATCGATATTCTCATTAATTCCCAATATCGGCCGATACCGATATCAATACTGATATATCGTGCATCCCTACTTTGAACATCATTACCACACTGGGGAAATCATTAAGAATCAGTGTAATGTCTGATATTCTTGAGATTTGTATGTTTTTTCTTCCTGCACACGTGTCTAACTGTTGACCCAGCTGTTTCAACATCGCACCGTCGAGGCGTGCGCTGAAGAAAAGCCGGTTTATCTCTTACCTTCTGCAGCCACAGCGTGTTGTTCTCCATTATGTTTTCCAGGTGCTGCAGCTTGTCAGCCGACCAATCGCCGTCCACGGGCGGCGCGTCTCTCTGCACGCCGCGGGAGCCGCCATATTGTTCGCCCGGCGGTGGCGGCCCTCCGCCCTGACACCCGTCCCCCTCCGGCAGGATGAAGGTGTAGCTGCACTGGCCGTGCTGGATGCGGTGAAGCCTCCTCCTCTTCTCCGCGCCTCCTCCTCCTCCTCCGCCGCTTCCCCCTTTCCTCTGGCCTCGTCCAGCTCCTGCCCGCTCCGTGCTCCCGACGCCGGCGGCATCGGTGACGGCTGACCAGGTCCAAAGCAGCAGCAGCACCAGGAACACCCAGGTGAGGTTCAGGCCTTTCATGACAGTTCTTTCTACTGTAGTGAAGTGTTTGTTCTCAGTCTTGAGAGGGTCAAGAGAAGATTGCTCACACTTTGACCCCAATTTACCTTTAAGCAAACATCTGTGTGCAGGATACTTGCACAAGTCTCTGCACGCGGCGATCCATGAGGTCAGATCCTGAAGGTCGTCCTTTTTGAGTTCAAAGGGTCTCCTTTATGTTGAATCACACCTTTTAAAAGAGCAGCACCTGTTGATCTCACACCAGGTGGTCTCCAGTCTCCCTTAATCGTGCTTCACCTCCCCAGCCTGGATCTTTATTCTTTTTTCTTGCTTTCACTCAGATGAATGGGTCCATTGGTTTCACTTTTGACAAGTTCTTCATGGTTTGTTGAGAGCTGGAACTTTAGATCCACGCAGGAAAAGAAAAAGCACAGATTAAGAAAACACAACTCAACAAATGAGCCCAATTTAGGAAGTGAAAGTGATGAGAAAACAAAGAACTTTCAGAGTAAAAGATGCCTGGTTGTTAAGAGTAGAAATTTCTATTTTTAAATCCTAAAAAAATAAAAAGATAGAACTCATTTCGTCCTCACAGCCTTCTCTAGTGGCTCCGGCTTCAGAAGTGGCTGAAGAGAATTACTTCTGCCCCCCTCTTATCTGGGACTGGCTGAGAAAAGAGGGGAAGGAGCGAGGGAGGAGAGGAGGGAGGCAAGGGGAGGAGAGAGAGAAGACGAGAAGGAGAAGAAGAAGAGGGAGGAGTGCAGCGACAGGAGTCGTGAGGGGGGTCTATTAGAGTGCCCTCTCTGCACTGTAAAACAGGATTTTTACTCTATTACCAACAAAACTTATTTAATTTTTATTAAATTAGTTTAGACAAGTGGTCAAGTTTGGCTAATTTGACTAACTGCATCTGAAATAGGTTTGAAACAAGACATGAATGAGTTAAAATTGACCTAATTTACTTAAACTGACCTAATTAACTTATTTAAAAATTGATAAATTACTTTAGCAAAATGGTCAAATTTAGCTAAATTGTCTAATTACATCCATAATTTGTTTGATTCAAGACATAAACAAGTTCAAATTGACCAAATTTAGTAAAATTACCCTAATTTACTTGTTTAAATAATAAAAAGGTACATTAGAAAAATAGTCAAATTTAGCTAACTTGTCTAATTGCATCAGTAATTGGTTTGATTCAAGACATAAACGAGTTAAAATTGACTTAATTTACTAAATAAAACAGTTAAAACTTGACAACATAGAAGTTTGTCTGATTTAATCAAGTAAAAACTGTTCAAATCTAACTATTTGAAAATTGTTAAAGTGTTAAAAAATCGTTGCATATTTATCTGTTAATATTTACCTTTTAAATCTAAAATAAGGAGTATTTTTGCCTAAATTGAATAAATGCAGCAGTTTATGCCAGTTTTATTGGTTAAATTTTGACCGTTTGTTTTTACAGTGTATTTGCAACCAAAGAGAGAAGGAAGGGACCTGGAAGGAGCCAGAAAAGAAAATAGAAAAGTGAGGGGAGATTAAAAGACTGAAAGAGGGGAGAGAGGGAGGAAAGTAAAAAAGAAAAACAGCCAGATAACAGATAGATGACCAAAAAAAAAAAAGGAACCAGAGCAAAGACAGATTGGTTAAAGAAATAGATCTACAAGAAGTCCTGTAATCTTCCTCCTGACTGATCTTTTTCACTCCTGCAGTGAAGTAAAAGCCTTGTATGGTCATTCACACTGAGCCCAGGCCGGAGACTCTGTCCTCACAGTCCGCGCCGACGCTTCGTGGGGGATCGGCAGCCGAACCACGTAGTCCACATACTTCAGGTTGAAAAACTGTCCGCGTCTCCGTGTCGCAGGATGCACCTCCTCGCTGCTCCTCATCCGTCCCGCTGGGCTTCACTCTACATGAAAACACACACAGAGATTAGTTCCAGATAGACGGCTCTGTCCAAGTCTTATGAAACACAAGCTTTTTACATGTGGAGGGACAAAGCAAGTCGACTGGGTTTGTTTGCACAATGATAAACTGTTCTGCAGAAGTCATGAATTTACAGGAGAGGGGGAAAAAAATCCTTTGATAAAGGCCGTGAGACAAGAGACACACTTTGAAACCTGCACGGAGGAACAAAATCCAAAAATGTGTCCAGAATGACGTCTCAAGCAGAAGTAAAAAGCGAAGCGAGTGTTTCTGTTTAAAGGATTGTGTTACGGCACCATCCTCTGCCGCTCACACACAGATAAAAAGCAGCTCTCATCGTCTTGTCTTATTTGTTTTGACAAAATGCAGTTTTATTTTCAGCCGGGCCTGACCTCGGTCTACTGTTACTGCCGCCGCATACATCTTGGTTTCTGCCGGGCTGGGGTCACTGGCTTAATGTTGGCCAATTGGTCCTTCGGGAGAAAGCAGAGGGGTTACACGGGGAATGGCTTCTGGCCCGAGCAGACATCATTCTCATGGGAACAGGATGGACAGAGCTGCGGGACATTCCAAATTCTCTGGCTGAAATTATCATTTGGTGTGTTTTTAAAAAAAAGGGAGAAAAAAGGTTCCCCAGCATTACTCAAACCCTTAGATTTAAGTGTCCTCTTGGCTTTTATTTTGAAGTCACAAGAGGCAGCTCGTAACATACTCCTACAAGAAGCCAGAACATCATCGGTTGTCACGGATTCAGAACCGTTATGTTTTTGCTGGATCTGCAAAACATCATGAACCATTTCCATAAAAAGTTGTGTAAAATCTGCACCCATATTTTATTCACATTGGAACGCAGTAACCATGTCAAACGTTTCAACTAACAAATTATGTCATGTTTTTATGGAGCTCTAAGTGTACAATAAAATGTTAAAAAATGCCAGTAACACATTTACATTATTTGACATACTTTCTAAATGTCTCTAAATGTTGAATTTTACATTTTAATAATTCGGAATGGAACGCTGCCTTTGCTGTTGGTCCTCGGCTTTTGTTGTGACGTCATCATCCTGTGACAAACGCCACCGATATTGAGGTGAACACGTTTTGATTTTAAAATTTAAAAGCCATCCTCAGCAGCATTAGCAATGTTAGACATCATCCTGGGACAAAAGCAACTGTTTATGCTGCTAATGCTGCAAAATCTGTCAATGTTGCAAAATCTGTTAATGCTGCAAAATCTGCTTATGTTGCTGAAGCTTTAAATTCAAAATGTTTTCATTCGACTGCAATTGCAAATTTGATTGTGTATAAAAGTGTTAGCATTGTTAGCAGCATCGATAGCATCCTGCACCAATAGCATCTGCTAATTCTGCCAACTCTGCTAATGCTGCTAACGCTGCTGAAGGTGGCATTTAAAATTTGAGTTCAAAATGTGTTTTTTGAAAACAATTTGGATGTTACTTGTGGTCTGTCAATTTGAAGTGAAGCTCAGACTCCGGCCACAACTGCAAGTTTGATGTTATGCATAAAAGCGTTAGCATTGTTAGCAGCATTAGCAGCGTTAGACATCATCCTACAGAAAAAGCAACCGTGAACGCTGCTAATGCAGCTGAATATGGCATTTAAATTTTAAATTTAAAGATGTGTTCAATGAAAACAACACGGATGGTACCTGTGGTCCGACAGATTGAAGTGCAGCTCAGAAACACGCGCCGCAACTGCAAGTTTGTGTAGCATTGTTAGCAGCATTAGCAGCATTAAATGTTATCCTGTGACAAAAGCAACTGCTAATGCTGCTAATATTGCTAACACATTGTCATTTAAAATTTAAATTCAAAATGTTTTCATTGACAACAATTTAAGTCGTACCTGTGGTCCGGCAGTTTGAAGTGCAGCTCGGACACCAGCCACAACTGCAAGTTTCTTGTCGTATATCAAAGCGTTAGCAGAATTAGCCACATTAGCTAATTCCAAACACCCACAACATAGGCTGTGTTCCGTTCTGAAATAGTTAAATGTAGAATTCAACATTTAGACATTTTTAACTTTTAAATGTATTTATTATTTAATACTTACAGATATTAATTAACATTTAAATTTAGTAAAAATTTGTGAAATGTAGGAATGTTAAGTTAAATAACAATAAAATGTTAGTGGAAATCTTTTTACTAGGATTTTATACTCAGAATGTGAGCTAAATAATCAAAATGTGTTAGTGACACTTTTTAAAATTTATTTTACAATCAGCGCCACTTAAATTTTAGGGACAAAAATCTTTATTTGATTTGATGGCTGCAACACATCTTCCAAAATGTTGGGATGGGAGCAACAAGAAGCTGCAGACAAGCATTTGGCAACTCATCAGGTTAATTGGCAACAGGTCAGCAAGAAGACTGAGAATTAAAAGAAAGCATTTTAGCATCTCAGTTTAGGGCCAGAGAGCCACTCGGTTCAAACTCTTCATTCCAGAAAAAAAAAAAAACTGGGACAGTTTTGATGTAAATGCATGAAACATATGGACAGGGCTAAGCACATTCACACAAATCTTTTCATTAACAGCCAAAATGGCTTCCAAGAAGATGACACAAAAGACAGTATTATTTWAAAAAAAAAGTCTGACAGGAGACAACGAGTTTGTGGCTGCAGCTCATTCTAACACCGACTGAACTGCTGCTGTTTTGTTTGTCTTTGTGTCACAAATCAGCAAAATAGGAAGCCGTCAGCCMCAGTTTTCATCAGAGCTGGTGGCTCCAACTCCAAACATCTCCTAATTCAACAATTAATTCAACTTTCAAAAAGTCCTTTGTGGCCCATTAAAAATACCGTTTGAACACATTCTGCGTGCGCGTACTCCCAGAGCTCAAATCAACAAATTTACGTGCTTCAAGGTCCTGGTCCTGCAGGGCACGTCGTCCTGCATAGTTTAGATATCTCCCTTCTTGCGTGCCTGTACTGAACGAATGAGCTCATCAGCTTGTCATCGAGTTGAACAGAAGCCTGTTAATGACCCATTAATTCAAATCAGGCGCGTCGAAGCAGAAAAAGCTCAAAAACATGCAGGTCAGTGGGTCCTGAGGCCGAGGACGGGGGAACACGCTGGGTGACAGCTCCACTGACTGATGAGATCTGACAGGAAGAAACTCCGACGATAATGAGAGATGAAGTGTTTTATTTAAACAAAGTTTCTGTGAGTTAGCTTCTGAGGTAACCCTGGTGAGGTCTGGGTTATCTGATGGTTGGATTAGGTCTGTGTGATGTAGAAATGCTGATTAATAAGATTGGATTAGCAAAATAAAAAGGAGAATCATAAAGAGGGCGCTGGGCTCGGAGCACAAAACAAAACAAAAAAAACGAGTTTCTGTTTTCCATGCTGGATATTAGATGCTAACTGCTAATGCTAACTGAGGATGCTCAGTAAATTTAGACGGAGATGTTTGTCCTGGTGGTTTCTTTATTCAGGCTGATATCAGGAGCAGCAGAGGGTACGAGTCATGAACCGGCCCTTTCACCTTCTCTCTGTGGGAACGGACCGACGGAAGTGCTTTTTTTAATTCCTGGATTTAATTTCAGCTTTTTTTTTTTTTTTTTTTTTGGTCTTTGCCCATTTTTAAACCTTATGTTCTCCTTTTTTTATTTTCTCCTGTCTTGTCATCGGATCAGCATTTCTGATTCCAGTTTCAAAATAAAAGCTCTTGCACGTTTTGCACACATTCACTGAAACGAGCAGAAATCTGAGAGGAAAATGTTCGGATGTCTGCACGCCACGTGAGAAAAGATACACGGGATGTTTCTGTTTCGATTAGTTCACAAGGAGCTCACTCACAAGATGAATTTAGGGTTTAAATTTACTTTTTATCTCCAAGATTTGCTCATTTTTTGTTAAATTCCTATAAATCCTAAAAGGATTACTTTTGGAAAATAAAGAGATTAAAGCGTTAATGAAAATGAAACAAATCAACTGAACTCTGAGACTAAAGGATTTGGTAAAAGACAGTTTGAGACGAGGGAAACAGAGGAGGATACGTCTCAAAAAGAAAACAGTCATTTGGCTGCGATAGAGTTTGAACTTGACTAAAGTCTGCAGAATCAATCAGATCCCAGAAGAGAACGACATCTGAGATGTTGCACATTTTCTGTTTGCATTTTTTCTCAAAACTTGAACCAATGTTTAAAGAACCCAGACATAATAAAACCTCAAAGGTTATCTTTTTTATAAATAAGTCAAAAAGTGGGGATGCTCAGTGAAGACGTTATAAAATGGTTTCACCTCATTTTAGGTCATATGTGCTCACGTCACCTTTATTTTTATCAGAGGGTTTATTTTATTTAAGTCCTTGAACAAAACAGAAGAAAAACACAAAAAATGTCTAAACTTTTGTCCAAAAATGCATTTAATTTGAGACATTTTTAAACAGAAACTATTAATATGTGTCAGTGATTTTGCTGGATGATCAAACACCAGGTAAGACAGAGGTTATGGTTTTTGGACCTGAACATCTTAGGGATCAACTGTGCAGCCTTTCACCTCCTCTGGATGGCATTAATCTGGTCTCCAGTTCTAATGTAAAGAACCTTGGTGTTATTTTTGATCAGGACATGTCTTTTAATCCCCACATTAAAAATGCTACCAGGACCGCCTTCTTCCACCTGCGTAATATCACTAAAATTAGAAARATTTTGTCCAAAAATGATGCAGAAAAACTGATTCATGCATTTATCACGTCTAG
>NW_013952612.1:470484-476666 GCF_001266775.1 Austrofundulus limnaeus
GTTTGTTTGTTTGTTTGTTTGATTGTTTGTTACCTTTCTCATTGTCTTGTTTGTTTTCTGTGTTTTGGGATTCTTGTGTTTCTTGTATTTTTATTTGTTTTGTGTATTCCTTTGTGCTATCATTCATATCCTTCCAGACAGTTTCTTCTTCTCTACTTTTGCCCCACCCACTCTCATCTGTTACCTGCTGTCATTTTGCCTAAGTGTCTCCATTGTCCATCAGCTCCAATACTATGGCAGGCCATTTTAACATAAAATCAGCTTTGTCTAACTATCTGTAATTYCATAGATATCTAAAAATGACTTTCCTAGATGATAATTTAAGATATCTGCATTTAGTCAAAGGAACAATTCAAGATATCTTAAATGACGTCACTGGATTCACCATTTGAAGGGTCACACATTCATAATAACAAWTCAAGATATCTTAAGCYTGTCAAARTTAAATTTTTWGATATCTGAAATAAGAAATCCCTGCTGAGCTGTCCAAATGGCTGTGCTGCAGATTTTTACGTGGCTCTATCTGTGTRTCTTAATTCATGTCGAGCTGCYACTAAAAATCATGTTAAAACATGAGAATTTGAGTTGACCCGACACTGCACAACACTGAGTAACTATTACAAGCCTTATAAATTATAAAATATAAATGCTACGCTAATCTAAACAGAATAATTATTAAAAAACGAAGCCATCTATGAGGAAAATATTCAAGATATGTCCAATTTATTTAGAAATCTTAAAAGGAGTCATAAATTATTCTAAATATTTTTCAGTTCAGTTTTCAGAATCATTTTTTTCAAGATATCTGCAAATTAATTTGCACTAGTCAAATTTTATATATCACCAATTTTACATTTAAAATATCCTAATTAAAATTATAGTCGGAACAAGCTAATAACGATTTGTCAAAACAAACTTAGAAATATATAAACTGTAATTATGACTATAGTTAGAGCCTCCACACAACTTACTGGTAAATTATTTATATTAATCAGAATGTATTTAGAGATATCTTAAGTAAAATATATGCCTAGTTATAAACCAATTTCTGATATCTGGAATCTGAATGTGGTGAAGATGATTTTATGTTAAAATGGCCTGCCATACATTCTCTCAGTTTTCACCCTTCCTGCTGTTTGAGCTTTATGTTTCACTGTTTGTGGTTTCCTCCATATTATTTTTTAAGTAGTTGTGACCTTTTTGTTTAGTTTTTTGAATAAATATGTTATTTTATTCTATCATCTAGGTTTATAGAACATTTCTTCTTTGCTCCACTTCTGACAAAACTGGTCATCCGGGGGTGAAAAAAAATGGTGGACGTGTCACCACCCACTCACGGCCACTTTACAGTAGATTTACAAATTAAGTCTCTAATCCTGTCTCTGCACCTTGAAGGGAAGCCGGTGAAAATTCACACGGGAAAGAGGATTACGGAACATGCAAACTCCAAACCGAGAGAAGGACCCTCGGTGAACCTTCATCCCGGGAGGCGAAACCACTGAATCTCTGTGCCAACCCTTAACTTAGCTTTTAGCTGTGTTTCTGCGTGGTGTGACACGAAAACATTTCTGCTCTGCTCAGACCAGATGCTGCAGGTTTTATCTGGGGACTTTCTCGGTGTCGATGCAGCTTTATTCTGACCGTATTGAGGTTTTTCCTCTAATCTGTTCAATGTGTTTTACTTTTAAAAACATGGGATCTGTCATCTCTTAAGATGAGTCCTTCCAAAGGGGACGAGCAGTGTTTCATCTCATCCTCCTAACAGCTCATTGACAGAATCTGGCTTTATACACCAAAGATCTGATTTCCAGCAAGAAGGCTGTGAAAACAGTCCAACCGTTACTGCTGGGAATTATTTTGTTATTCTGTTGGTTTTATTTTTGTTTCGATTCCCTTGAAATATAATTGTTGGAATGTTATTTATTTCCTTTTTGTTATTGATATTTCTGTAAACTTTTTGCAGACTGCCTCTGTACACTCTGTGCTATTTTAGCTATTCAAATATAAAAATGTTCAGCTCGATCTGCTGTTGGGTGCCTTAACTTTTAAATCATTCCAAACATTTGACTTTATTTACACATTTTTCTTGTAGGAATATTTTTACTCATTTATTTAACCTGTAGAACCAGGCAGAACTTTGAAAAAACYAATTCTTTTTTACAATGATGACCTGGCAAATTGGCTACTTTAGCTTGTAGCTACTTAACCTTTGACATCTTTTAGCTGGCCTTTGCTCCAGTTTTTAGCTTTTAACTAACCTTTGCCTTCTTTTAACTGGTCTTTGTTCCATTTCTAGTTTTTAGCTAGACTTAATCATGTTTTAACTAGCGTTTGCTCCACTTTTAGCTTTTAGCAAAATTTTAGCTTATTTTTTTAGCCAGACTTTGCTCCATTTTAGCTTTAAGCTAGATTTCAGCATCTTTTAGCTAGCCTTTGCTCCATTTTTAAGCTTCTAACTAACCTTTGGCTTCTTTTAACTGGTCTTTGTTCCATTTAGCTAGACTGGCGTCTTTTAGCCAGAGCCTTTGCTCCATTTTAGCTTTTAGCTAGACTTAATAATCTTTTAGCCAGCATTTGCTCCCTTTTTAGCTTTTAGCTAAACTTTAGCATTTTTAGCCAGACTTTGCTCCGTTTTAGCTTTGGTTCAACTTTGGCATCTTTTAGCTAGCTTTTGCTTAATTTTTAGCTTTTAGATAGACTTTGGAATAATTTAGCTAGCCTTTGCTTCATTTTAGCTTTTAGTTAGACTTAATCATGTTTTAGCTAGATTTTGCTCCATTTTTAGCTAAACTTTAGCTTTTTTGCAAGACTTTGCTCCATTTCAACTTTTAGCTAGACTTTGGTATTTTTTTTTACCTGCCCTTTGCACTATTTTAGCTTTTAGTTAGACTTTTGCATCTTTTAGCTAGCCTTTGGCATAATCTTTGCCAGTCATTGTTCCAGTTAGCTTGCAGCTACTACCTTTAATTTTCAGCTAGTCTTTGCTAATTTTTTCTGTAACTTTAGATTTTTATTACATCAGCTAAACTCTGGAGCGTCTCAGATTCAGTTAAGTCAGTTTTGAATGTTTGTCCAACATCAATCTTATATTTTTAAGATATAAACATCCTGACAGTCAGTTTGTCATGTTCATTGAGTTTCTCTGATTCTGGGAACAAGACAAAAACATCAAAGGCTCTAATTAATTATTCTCTTTAAAGGCTCTGTGAGATGGAGTAAGTGGAGCTTTAAAGAACTGAGTGCCTGAAAATGTCAGCTGCAAGTTTTATTGCTCTGAGCAGAACAGTTTATCTGAAGGAGTCGTGACATGAGGAGCATTTGAGCTTTTTGGAGTTTCCACTCTTTATTTTAACACTAAGCAGAATTAGAGGGATGAGAAAAACAGATCATTTAAGTGAAAATATGTGAAACAAACAGCTACATAAATGATCTGTAACCACTAGGAGGCAGTATTTTTAGCAAAATATGTGATTAGAAATACCTTTTTTTTGTAAAAACTGGAAAACTTTAATAACTTCTGCTGAGTTTCTTCAAACTTAAATAATAAAGTAAAAGCAGAATGTTGATTAAAAGGCAATGTGTGTTTGATTTGATATAAACTCAATCCTTTATTAATCAATTTTGTAAAAATAACTTCTGCATACAGTTAAGTTCAGACAATACATCAAATAAGAATGTTTCTTTGAAGTTGTAATAAAAACCTAAACATCTGATGGCTAAAAATGTATTTTAAATTTAACACAGTCTTTTACTGTATTATAAATCAGTTTTTATAAATGTGTTCTTACTCAGTTTCAGACTAAATAAAAACTTAAACAATACAAATACTGTAAGTAATTTCCATTTAAAAGTAAATAAAAGTTGTTAAATTTTCTCTTTCTTGTGTTTGGTTTCCCCCAAAAATACCAAATAGTACTCAAAAAACTGTTTTTTTAATAAAGTCACAATTTTTCTGTTTGTATTAGAGATAATAAAATGTTTAGCTTAAACAATGTGCAAAAACATGAAGAGCTGGTGGTCAGGAGGGGGGGTTCACCCTGTCACCAGATCATCGCTGAGCTTTTTTAAGATTTCAGGAGTAAATGCAGGAAGATTTCCCACCATTACTGAATATTTATGTTTATATTTTATTATCTGCTTCATTCTAACTGTATCAGAAAGTCTTTCAAGACCTGATAACAGCAGCTATCAGGATATTGATGGAAACTCAGAATAAACTTAAAGAAAGATTTTGTAGCTTTTATGAGGCTGGAGCAGTTTGATTATGTGTCTGTAAATAATTTATGACACTATCCATTAGTTCTGAGCCTATAGGTTCATTTGTGAAGCAATCGGTTGGTGTGTTTGACAGTTACAGATCGAAGTTTGTCGAGGGTCGACCTGCAGCCGTCACTTTCTGACAGGCTTTTAAATCCCAGAGTAAACACGCCACAGCTCCCCGAACTCCAGGCTAACATTAACCCTCATCCATCAAACCTCAGCGCTGCCTGACATGTCGCAGGGAAACATGTGGCGCACCAGATCCACACCAAACTCCGCTGTGAAACGGAATCATCCAAGACTAATTTTAAGAAAACGCCAGATTTTGTTGTTTTAGTGCAAAATAGGCACTTTCCACTAATCAGAATTCTTGGAATTTTGGACTCAACTTGCTTTTATCGTTGCTTTCATTGTTACTTTTAATATATTTGTATGTATATACCGTATGTGCAATCCCCCTGACTAACCTTATTTTGTTCATCTGTTATAAATAAAGTTGAGAAATAACACAAAAAAACTCGACACATTTCTTTGTCCAAAATCCAGGATCTTTCATATCCACTCTTTTAATAGTTCAGGATAACCCTATTTCAGTTGTTTGCACTAAACCCATCTGGTCCTCCTAACTTGAGTCTTTTAAACTTCTCACCAGCAGGTTGTAAATAACAAATCCCAGACTGAGTCTTATAAACACCCATCAGCCCTGCATGGGCTTGAACTCTTGGTTTTGCTCCGCAGAGCCCTAAAATCATATGAAATTTCTATCTTATCTGTGTTTTCTTTTCAGATTAGCCAACAGTCCTGCTGATGGCAAACACAGTCAGGGAGCGTAATCGCACCATGGAAGCATTGTTGCGTGTTTCGCTTGGAGCAGATGATGTATGTTCTTACACTCCAAACACATCAGCCAAAAGCTATTAGTGCTCCGTGAAATAAGGCGTGTGTCCCCCCCTCCAGTCCAAAAGGGCCCAGATACCCGGTGAGGATTGTTAAAATGATTTGTGTTATTAGTTGTTAGAGGCTCGCAGCTCTTTCTGATGATGTGTTTGGAGGTCAGTGGGAGGTTTCTCTCCTCCATGGTTGGCCTAAAGAACTGAAATTGTGTTTAAGAAATGCAGAATTTAAAAGAAAACAGGTATCTCAGGGATTGTCTTTCAGTGGTTTCCTTCTTGTCTGTGTTACAGATCCTTTTCCATGTTTGTAAATAACGAAATACCAAATGCCTCTCCTCTTTTGGTGTTCCACCGGGCTCAATAGTTGGCCCAGTATTGTTTCTTCTGTACATCATCCCCTCTCAGTATCAGCAGCTTTAAAATGTGTCTTATTATATATGCTGATGATATCAAACTGTACTTCTGTTCTTTCTTTCACGAAAAAGTCCCTAGAATATGGACCGCCCAGCCCCATGTGACTACATTAGGAAGCAGCTTAATTCAGATAAGCTTTTAGCTAAATGAATAACTAAATGTTTTATTAGTCATGTTTTATTTTGTGTTTTTATACTCTTGTTGTGTGTCTGTATTTATTTTAGTTTTGTTTCTTGTGAAGCACAATGTCTATCTGGTAAAAGTGATCTATAAGTAAAAAGCACTTACTAGAAGCACTCACAAGTACATTAAACTACAGTAATAATATTTTTTGTTCCTTATTCATTGTTTTAAATCATTTTGTGTGTCTTTGTTGCTGATTCTGAGACAAGTTCAGGAGTTTTTAACCCCACAAAACAAAACAAAAAACACCAACATGTGTGAAACGGAGAAAGGGAAGATGAGCGTGAGTGACGGGCATTTAGTTTGTAGATAACCTAAAAATATATATTCAGGAAATGCAGAAGAGGAGGCGACTAATGCCAGAGGTAAAACTGAACCATGATTGATGTCATTATCATTATTATTATTATTATTATTATTATTATTATTATT
>NW_013952612.1:477990-479156 GCF_001266775.1 Austrofundulus limnaeus
ATAATTATAAAATTTTAGCTGAAAGACTGACATAAGAAACACAAAATATATATAAAAAGTGTCAAACTGAAAATAAAAAGATCTTCAGTTCGTTGCCTCGTCAGCTGTGCTGGGGAGGGCGGAGGGAGCGTGTTCAAGGCTGGAATGTAAACTCCTCCCGCCTCCCACCTCCACCGCTTCTGCTGGAGAGCTCAGCGAGCGGACATGAATCCCAGGCCGGAGCGCAACTGTTGCTCTCAGCTGTTAGAGGAAGGTTGCGCTCCGTGAGCTACCGGGAACCAGCCGACGAGCTACCGGGCGATCGCGATCGACTGGTTGAGCACCCCTGGTCAACATGGTTTATTGCAATTGCAAGACACACATCATGTCACACAGGCTGTGGTGCAGAATCAGTGGTGGCTGGTGGATRTTTCTCCGGGGGGTGGGGGGGGCTACAACTCCAAAATAGACGTTACTCAGAAAGCAATCAAACATGTACTAAGCTTTATCACGCCAGTGTATTTATTAAACAAATGAAAATAATAAAAAAGCATTACAATATCACGTTGTGTTTTTGTTTTGTTTTGTTTTGTTTTTTTGTACATAAATTTTGCTCTTCTGTTACTGAGAAGCAAATTTCTTCATGACTCTGGTTAAAGTCAGAGATGTTTTAACCAGATTCTTCTCTACAGAGAGCATGGTCAGTGCAGTGAGGTGTGATGTTGTACCTGAGGAAAGTCTGGATTCTCTTCATTGTTGAAGCTCCTCTCAGATTCAGCTGTGGTCAGAGGAGATGTGATGAGAGTCTTCAGCAGAGTCACAGTCTCTGAAGGTGTCCTGCAGATTGTTCTCCATGAAGGGCTGGTACAGAGCCACAGCACCACTGCAGCTTCTGGACTACATCAGACTTCTTGGTCCTGTTCAGCACTGGGTGAGCCTCCATGGTCTTCAAAGCTGCATCAGAAAATTGTCCGTGATCCTGCAGGAACCTGTCTCCCTGCAGCACTGTAGCTCTGATCAGATGCATGTAAACGGCTCAAGATGGTGTTTCAAACCTAAAACAATAAATGCACAAATTTAATTCAATTTGAAGATGGTTACAAGTGAGCTTTATAACATATATTTAATATGAAAACAATTTATGTTATTTTAATAGCAACAAATTGTTGCAGCTCTAAGGTTAATTA
>NW_013952612.1:479166-482321 GCF_001266775.1 Austrofundulus limnaeus
CCGCTGTGACGAAACTGTGCAGAAGCACGTCACAGCGGAGAGCCGTTAACCAATATGCAAATTAGCCTGCAGTACCACTGCTCTACCCATATGAGCTGCAAAAACACGTTTTTAGACCAAATATTACAGATTTGAACAAATACGCACAAAAACATCAAAATTAGCACAGAAACAGTACTATATAACATTTTAGACACATTCTAGACAGTTTATCAGCTAAAAAAAAAAAGTTAATTTTGGGGTAAGTTACTCTTTAAGTTTTGTTCACCATTAGGGAACACCAAAACAATATAACTCCAAGTAAATCAAACTTCTGTGAAATCACATTGTCCACTTAGGAAGTAACACTGATGACAAACAGTTTCACAAGTTGTCAGCACATTCAACTTTGTTTAGAAGAAAGTATTCAATGAGAATATTTCATTCATTCAGATRTAGGACCTATTGAGCAGTTGTTACATAACATGGCTAACAACATGTAGCTAAGCTTCAATGCTAAACCACGTTTTTGCTCAATTTTTATGTCGGGCTTATTCAGTCAAAGCTACTTTAAGTTTCTCCTCATACGTTCTGCTTTGAAAAGGTTTAGATATAAGAGACTTACGGTGTTGTTTTCTCCTTCATTCCCGTTTGTTCTCCAAAATCCGGATCCTGAAGCCCTGCCGGCTGCCGCGTTAATATGACAGGGGGTCGTCGACAGGGTGGACCCACTACCAGAGGTCAGCTGCGGGGCGGTGACGAGCTGCACCACAGGCCACTCCATTCTTTTGCATTGGGGACTTACTGCGCATGTCCAAAATCTTCCAATGACTTGTCTACGAGCGCCGAACCGCTCGTGACCCGGAAGTGACTCATCACAAAAAAGCTCTTGAGTAAAATGGAAGTTCATAATATCTCTAAATTATTTATTTTACTTATCAGAAAACATATATACAATATTTCATAAAACATTTACAACGTTTTATTTGGTTATTTTATTTTATTTTATTTTATTTTATTGTGTGTGTTTACCAAAAACAGGGAGGGGCGGCGCCCTAGCGCCCCCTATTGGCCAGTCGCCACTGTACAGAATGTGTGCACCGAGGCAGTTTCAAATACACACATTTATACAGTGTGTTATCCAAACAGACAAAATGGGCCAAGGGGAGAATGATGTTTGATAAACAGCAACAAGAATAATTACTTCTAAACAGATATTGATCTAAAAACACTTTGTCCGAGAGAAAACTGAAGATAAAGAGTAAAATCATAAAACATAACGAGATTTTAAAGTAAGCAAAAGAGGTCACTGACTCTTGGCCTGAGAAGAAATGTAGGACTTTAAAGGATAATTTATTTTTCCAAGACAATTTCTTCCTCTTGATCAAACATTGGTCATTAAAATAAAATTGGAAAAATAATTGTGTGTCATTCCAAAAATTTGAACCAATTATGGGTCTAAACAATGCATAAGATGAAATATTAAATAAGCAATCAACCAAGAAAATAATAGTGACTTGAAGCAAATATTGAAAATAAAATGTTAAAGAAAAATAAAAATAATAAAAAGGAACGACATGCTATAAGAATTTAAATAAATAAAAGGTAACAAAACAAAAACATGACATCAGGATGTTATGATATTACTTTGTCTGAGAAACTGTTTAGAGAAACCTAATAAAACCATACTTAGGAAATTAAACCCACACTATTTTCCACCCCATCCAGGAAAGTTTTTTCTTTTAATCCACCCCAATAATAAAGTTGAAAAACCCAACAATTGGAAAGAATGAAGTATTCAAGAAAATAAATATGCAGTGATAATGAGCCAAACAGATGAAAATTAACTTAAAAACAAACTGATTAAATAAATTAAGTAAAACAGAAATTTATTTTCAAATTAAGTCAAAATAGAAACACAATTTAACCTTTCCCTCTTTTTTTATTTTATTTTTATTTTGAGGGAACATGATCGCCGCAGAGGAACTGTCAGATTTGAGACTGTCTTTGATGCTGGCAGAACCAGATGCAGGGCTTTGATGATGATGATTTCAAACTTTACTGCTTTGTTCTTTATTTGTAAATAAACAACATAACACCCGATGCCTCTCCACATGGTGTTACAGGGCTCAATACTTGGCCCAGTATTGTTCCTTCTCTACATTAGCCCCCCTCGGTATCAGCAGCTTCAAAATGGTTCTTATCATGTATGCTGATGATATCCAAATTGTGCTGCTAAGTTCTTTATTTGTAAATAAACAAGATAACACCCAATGCCTCTCCTCTGTTACATGGTGTTCCACAGGGCTCAATTCTTGGCCCAGTATTGTTCCCTCTGTGCATCAGCCCCCTCGGTATCAGCAGCTTCAGACTGTGTCTTTTTATATATGCTGATGATATCAAACTGTACTTCTGTTCTTTCTTTCAAGAAAAAGCCCCTAGAATATGGACCGCCCAGCCCCATGTGACTTCATTTGAAAGCAGCTTAAGACTCTGTAGTTCAGATAAGCTTTTAGTTAAATGCAAAACTAAATGTTTTATTAGTCATGTTTTATTGTATGCTTTTACTCGTGATGTGTGTCTGTATTTTTTTTAGTTTTGTTCCTTGTGAAGCACAATGTCTATCCAGTAACTATAAATAAAATGTACTTGCTTACTTACTAGAAGCACTCACAAGTACATTAAACCACAATAATAATATTTTCTGTACCTTATACTTTATTCAAAATCATTTTGTGTTTCTTTGTTAAATGTGGCTGATTCTGAGACACGTTCAGGAGTTTTTAACCCCACCAAAAAAAAAAAAAAAAAAACCACCAACATGAGTGAAACGGAGAAAAGGAAGATGAGCGTGAGTGACGGGCGTTTAGTTTGTAGATAACCTAAAAAAAGATTTATTCAGGAAATGCAGAAGAGGAAGTGACTAATGCCAGAGGTAAAACTGAACCATACTTGATGTCATTAGCACAAGGTAAAGAAAATGAAGAGCATCTGTCTGCTGATCCTCTCACTGATGGCAGGTAAAACCAGAGCTTGTGGTTTATTATTTATTAGAAATAACTTGAGTTGTGTCTGATTTCCTTAGTTTTAGTCGTCGATGTTTCTCACAGTCTGTATTACCACAAAAATTAGAAACTTATCAACTGTGTTTAAAAAAATCTATTGCTCTTAATATT
>NW_013952612.1:482995-500611 GCF_001266775.1 Austrofundulus limnaeus
AGGCTTCTTCAACTTCACTGTAATACAGACCGCTACAAAAGACCTTTCCTGCCCACAGCCATCAGCATCTACAAGAAGTTTTTAGTTAAATGAGTTACAACAACACCTAATTTCCCTCTGGGATCAATAAAGTATTTTTGAATTTGAATTGAATTAGCACAAGGTAAAGAAAATGAAGAGCATCTGTCTGCTGTTCCTCTCACTGATGGCAGGTAAAACCAGAGCTTGTGTTTTACTATTTATTAGAAATAATTTGAGTTATGTCTGATTTCTTTCGTTTTAGTCGTCGATGTTTCTCACAGTCTGTATTACCACAAAAATTTGAAACTTATCAACTGTGTTAAAAAAATCTCCTGCTCTTAATACTCTTAAGAAAGAAACTATAATCCATTTAAATAAGTTTATAACCATAATTATAAAATTTTAGCTGAAAGACTGACATAAGAAACACTAAATATATATAAAGAGTGTCAAACTGAAAATAAAAAGATCTTCAGTTCGTACCTCAAACAGGATTTTACATATTTTAAAAATGGAAATTTTAATTTTTTTAGGGTTTAATTTGTGGAGTTGTGTTGTATTCTTTTGTACATTTAAAATCACCCTGTTCTAACTTCTCACTTAAAGCTTAAATTTGTTGCAAAAATATATATGCTAGTTTGGGTTTATCCACTAAAGTAATATTAGTATTAGTAGTATATAGTATTACAAATAAATATTAGTAATTTTCAGAATCTGATTTGTCAGATCTTCTGTGATGATGACAAGTAGCATTTTGTTTTAATAATTTTTCTGTTATTTAAACTATAACAAATTGTATTTTTGTAACAAACTGTAACAAATCCATGTTTTGTAGTTGTTTCATTGCTGGATTTTCTCAAAGTCCAATAACTGAACTTTATTTTTGGTCTGATTTGCAGGTTTTGTTGCCACAGCAGAAGTGAAGGGATGCCTAGGAGGATGGATTGAATTTAACTGCAATTATTCCACCAACGCTCAAGTACTTGTTAATGGAACACATCTAAAACAAACTACTAAGAACAATAAGTGGGAAAAACGAGACCGATTGTATCTGTATAATGATACAAATATAAAAAAACTCAGACTGATCATAAGAGACCAGAAACCTGAGGACAGTGGAACTTATCAATGTAAATTTTATCCTAATCCAGACAAACAACTGTCTGAAAAACTTGTTGTCAGTAAGTGATTCTTCATATTTGCAACATTCGTACAGAAAAACTTGTTCAGTGTTTAAAAGTATATTTTTGTTGTTTAATTTACAGAGAGTAAAAGCTGCCAGCAACCAGTCAGTCAAGATGTTTACAAAGCATCTAAAACCACCATCAGATGTGATTATCAAGATCAAAACCTGTCAAAGATCAAGTTCTTCTGCAAAGAAAACAAGGAGTCCATCTGCGAGGATATAGTAGACTCTCAAAAGTCTAAATCACATGGATCATTTTCCCTTAAAAACACAACAACTGACTTCAATGTGACCATAAATCCAGTTTCACCAAGAGATGAAGGTGTTTACTGGTGTGGAGAGAAAGAAAAGAATGGCTCTTACCGTGCTGGACTCAAGAAAATACAACTGAAGTTTAAAGGTGAGAAATTCACAGCTTCAGCTTTTAAGATTTAAATTGTTCTTATGACGTGTTTATATTTTTATTTCTTGTTTCTGCAAAAATTACTTACTTCAGCAAACAGCGAACCATTGGACAAGATTTAGACTTTTACTGTGAATCCGAACAGTATGCAAAAACCTTTTCAAAGTTCATCTGTAAGGGAGAAGATCATACCACATGTCACACTGTGGCAAATACCAGTGATGCAAAAAACAACTCGAGAGTTTTAATGGTGTATGACAAAACAAATAAAAAACTCAAAGTAAAGCTGAAAAATGTAACAGAACCTGACTCTGGGACGTACTGGTGTGGAGCACACAATCCTAAAAATCAACGCAGCAAAATATTCACCCACAGAATGACTTTGAATGGTGAGTCCTTCTGTTTAATTCTGGTGATCAAATGTTCAAAAGATGACAAACAATTCAGACCCATTATGTCTGGATTAATGTTGAAAATTTATTGTTGCTTTTGAAATTTAACACAAAAACTCAGCTGCAGAGTTAAACAAATGAAGCCCCTCAACAACAACAGGGCAGATGTTTCAACAACAGGAAAGATGAAACAGGATGAAGTGGTAAAATATTAGCTGATAAGACAGGAAGCTGTGATACGCTCCTTTACACCATTAACACTTCATGTTTGCAGTTTGTTTCATATTAAACAGGTTCTTAACTATAAACACATAAATCAAAACTCACCAATAAAAAGGTATTTTAGTCTCATCAGTGTTTCAAATGTTTCTTTATAGAAGGTTTCATTTCCTGTACGTAATYGAAAGAGGGTTGTGTTTGTCAACGGGTACATTTGTCATCCACTGTTGGAATTTATTTTTAACAGCATTACAAATTAACACTTCAGACTTTGATCTAGACACAAGATTGATCAAGCACAAATAAAATATTTAAAAATCATCTCACACAAACAGTTCTTGTTTCACTACACTTTAATTTTTTTTTTCCTTTTTAGTAACCAGACCTGCTCCTCCAGAAACTGGTGAGAAAATACACATAATACTTTTTATTCTGAAAAAATATAATTTTTGAAATAACACTGCAGTTTGTTTGCTGTTTTTGTCTTTTCTTCCAGGTGTCTCAAACTTTATCCAACCTGTGATCACCGGTGCTGTGGGCCTGATCCTCCTGCTGCTGCTCATCGTTTTGATCTTTATCTGCAAAAGTAAGAAATCACTTTATTATTAATAAAAACATGGAGTTAACCTTTTTAGACATGTTAAAAATGATTCTTAGTTGCAATCAGACAGATCTGAAGAGTCTCTAAATAAAAACATTTTTCTCAGACCACACTTAAGGCGGTATTTAGAGATTTTATCCTCATATCTTTAGTCTCATAGCATGCCTAAGTCATTTGTGACCAAATATGTCTTGGGCAATTATGCTATGAGTCTAACGATATGACAAAAGCTGCATAACTTCCTCCTGAGCTGGAAGCAGAGTGGTAAAAAATACAATTAATTTACTTTAAAAGGCCACTCAGCTGCTGATGCTCGGGAATATTCTGAAGACACAGCTTTTGTTTTGGTTTGTTTTGTTTTTGGCTAAAGCTTTAATAAACTGCTGTTTCTAAATTCTTTATAACTTTGTCTGATTTTATTGTTGGACCACAGGATGTTGCATGAGTGACTTTGCTTGGGTCACTCTCTGACGATAATCTGAGCCGTTACGTCACAGACTGACAGATCAGATGTGACATTTACAGAGAACAGCTGATGGTTATCAGCTCTCTGTGGGTTTTTACAAATTAAAATCTGACACTGAGCTCCATCGAGTGTGGCCTTCTGTATGGGTCTTTATTTCTCTTACGTTAAATCATTTAGGTAATTAAGCTCAAAAGCAGTGTTGTATAAAGTACCACAAAGTGATACTTGAGTAAAAGTACAAGTATCTTACCAAAAAAACTAAAAGTTAAAGTCTCCTTTAGGAATTTTACTTGAGTAAAGGTCTGATATATATTGTATATTTAAAAGTAGAAGTATTAATTTAAATTTTTTGCAATGACATTTATTAGGAGGTGACCTCCCCAAAAATGCAGAAATTACTATGTTCTATTAAAATAATTAATTTATTAAATTTAGGATGCACTAGTCCAGCTGTTTCAGTTTATATACATATATCAAGGCTGCACAAAGCTTTTCCCCAAAATGAAAATCTATCTGAGGGCTGCGGCCAAATGTAAGAATATAATTCATGAAATACAAATACTTCTTAAGTACAGTCCTTTTATTTGAATGATTCTGTCCTGCTGGAGTGTGACATGATTTGTTTGTGTACAAACTAATACACTATCAGAGTTTTATATATTTATACTTCTCATTCAACCACAGTTAAATTCACTCTATCTAGGAGGCACAGTTCATATGGATAGTTTTATTTTTTATAATAACAAGCTGGAATGAAAACAAGCAAAAATCAAATAAAAGTAAAGACTTTCTACTTCTTGCCTTTTTTAAAAATGTAGTGAGTAGAAAGTACAGATAACTGTGTGAAAATGTAAGAAGTAGGAGTAAAAAGTAGGCTGAAAAATAATTAGTCAAGTAAAGTACAGATACCCAAAAAATCTACTTAAGTACAGAAAAGAAGTATTTGTACTTAGTTACTTTACAGCTCTGCTAAAAAATGTAACAAATGTCTACACAAGTACACCTTTATGGTTACTTTGATAAAAAAGGGGGAAAATACCTAAATTTCTACTTTTTTTCTTTTTTTTCTTGCTCTGACAGAATATTTCAGCTCAAAAAGCCCAGAAACCAAAACAGAAGCACAGCAGTCCCAAGAGGTTAGTTTACCTGCAAAGACTTTAAGTGTTTACTTTAATGTTGATGTTAAATTGCTCAAAATGTCTTATTTTTCTTTCAAAGGAATATGTGAACGTGTATGAAGAGATACCAGATCGCCTCCAGCCATCAACAGTTTATGCCTTGGCTAACTTTCCTTTCTCCRCCTCGGTGCTTTACTCCACCATCACCTCACCAAACGGTTCCTCTGACAGATCCGATGGAGGGGTTCTGGTCCTGAGGCCCAGTTCTGCTTCCTGCCAATACTCAGCTTTAAAACGTGACTCGAGCTCCACCTCACTGGCTTTTCAGCCGTCTGCCTCTGCAGATCTTTACTCCACCGTCCAGAAAACACAGCAGAAATAGAGATAGATAGCCTGAATGTTAACTGATTTTAGCTAAATGAACACATCAAAAACCGACTAAAAGCATTATTTTCTTTTTAAATGTATTTTAATTTTCATTACTATTTACTACCTTTATATTTGAAACGTGGTGCTGTGCTATCAGTGGTTCTGATGTTTGTAGGATGCTGGACTGACCCAGAAAATGATGGAAACAGAACTGACAAAGTAAAGGTAAATATAAACCAGGCAGAGGTGTTAATACTTTTTTATAATCTATATACATTTTTAAGCTTTAGTCATAATAAATTAGCATAAACAGCAGAAAATTGTGGGAAAATTGTACGTTTTTTTGTTTATTCTTTGATCTTACAGCCATGAACATTGATGTTATTGTTTATTTTGTTTTCTTCTGGCTTTTAATTGCAAATGTAACCAAATAAAAATATCTTGAGGATTCGGGTTACGACTCAAGAATACTGTTTTCTCGCAACAAAACACCAAATATAATAATTTCAGGTTGATTATAAGAGACCATCACAGTGTGTTTTTTATTCGCATCTATTAAAAATGTAGAATAAAACAGTTTGACAGTCATAAAACAGGTAACACTTCAAGCTGTTTGTGTTCAGTGCTGACTTCAAACAAACCACTGTTTCCGCTCAGTTCTTTTTGCAGAGAGGAAGTTTTCACACCAAGATACCCAGATTTTATCTGACGTTTTCAAATTAATCTAACCAAAAACAGAGAACGTCTTCATCTGTTTTATTTAAACACATTTTGTAAAATAAAACTATAAAAATCAGGCAGTGTTTAGATCATGTCCATGCCCTCTGCGGGCCCTAAGGCCCCTCCGTCCCCTCCCTGCACGCTCTGGAAGATGGACGCCATGTCGGCGTTGGAGCGGATCTGGTTGGCGAACTCGGCCATGCTGGGGCTCCTCTCCACCTCCGGCACCGCCAGCAGGGCGGCGACGGCGCGCATGGCGGAGCGCCGCAGCTCCTCCTGCTTCTCAAACTCCTGCTTCACCGAGCCGGCCTTCACCTGCAGGGGGGACAGGGGGACGGAGACGTGTTGACTTTTTGATTCGTTTCTTTAATTTAATGCAGATAAACAGTTTGTTGTGGGTTTGTTTCTGGTGACATTTGGGGGCAATTTTAAGACAAAATCCTACATTTGGGGACAACTGGTGCATTTGGGGGCAAAAGTCGAGTTCCCGGTTGATTTAAATGCCAGTGGTGGGTTGGGGGGGTTGGGGTTTAGGACCAAGGTGTGAATTGAGTTTAGGTTAGTTTTAGGGTCAGGTAGGTACCTGTGAGGTTAGCTTTAGGTTTGTGGTCAGGGTTAGGCTGTAGAAATGTAATGGAAGTCAATGGAATGTCCCCAAATGGATAGCTGTGCAAACGTGTGTGTGTGAGTTTTGTTCACTGCAGTAGGAGTGTGTTATTTTTATCACTGTCCTGTGCTCGCATGGTCTTTGAAGAGTTTGAAAGTCCTGCTACTCAGAGATGAGCATGAGCATCATCAAACAAAACAGCATCTCAGCCTGTCAGCAGCAGTGTGTGTGTGTGTGTGTGTGTGTGTGTGTGTGTGTGTGTGTACTTTGGTGGTGCAGGTAGCTTTGAGAGGCTCCACCAGTCGGTCCAGTCTTTGCAGGACAGCTGCAGGACTTAAAGACACCAGTCTGGCCAGCATCAAGAAGGTCAGCATCTGGTTTTAAAAACATATATTTTTTAATCAGTCTGTGTATTTTCAGTGGCCTTTAAATGATCAGGATGTTCATTTCTGCTCACCCTGATCAGAGTTGTAATGTAACGAAGTACAAATACTTTGTTACTGTACTTAAGTAGAAATTTTTGGTATCTGTACTTTACTTGAGTAATTCTTTCTCAGCCTACTTTTTACTTCTACTCATTACATTTTTACACAATTATCTGTACTTTCTACTCCTTACATTTTTAAAAAAGGTAAAAAGTAGAAAGTCATTTCTCCTATTTCATTTCAGCTCCTTATTGTAAAAAGAAAAACAACACAATCCTGATAAATTGTGTCTCCTGGATAGAGTGAATTTAATTGTGGTTGGATGAGAAGTATAAATATATACCATTCTGATACTGTATTTAGTTTGTATACAATTAATCAAAGCTGCACACCTAGAAAAAATACTTTTTGAAGAAGTCACCTCCAAATAAATGTATTTTGAAAAATCTAACCATTCAATTTTACTCAGTACTTTTACTTTTATTATTTAAGTACATTTTATGTCAGAAATTTACTTTTGATATTAAGTACAAAATAAATCAGATACTTTAAGACTTTAACTCAAGTAATATTTTTAGAGAAGACTTGAACTTTTACCAAAGCAATTTTATGATAAGATACTTGTACTTTTACTCAAGTATCACTTTACTTTATACAACACTGACCCTGATGTCGTAGTGGTCTTTGAGCCCCTCCTCCACGTGATCCAGAAACTGCAAGACGTCCAGCCCCTCCAGGCAGCTGTCCAGCAGAGTGTACATGCACTCGAACGCAGCTTTACGCACGTCCAAGCCGTCGTCCACCGTGTGCTTGAACGGCCCCATCTCCACCTGTTGGAGCACGTTGAAAACGTTAAATCTTCACAGATTGATTTTTTTTTCTCTCGTTGGGCCGACGCACTTCTCTGATGAGATCCTTCCGGATCTGAGTTTCCTTGTAGAGGTGAGGCAGAACCGTCCCCAGGAGTCCTCGGATCAGAGACGGTTTGTTGTGGGCCGCGGAGTTGAACATCACCAAGGCCACGCGGCGCACGTTGATGTCGCCGTCCTGCAGGGTCTTCAGGAAGTCGCCTGACGCAGAGAAAACCAGGATGCATCTAAAAACCCGTCCATCTTTAACCACTTGCTTTCTTTACTTCGTGCCTGTCAGTCAGGATTTATGCTCAAATCTGTATTTTTAAATCTAAAACTCAAAGCAAGACTTCGAATATGTTTTAGAACCAACGGCAGCTACAAATAAAACACATTATTTGATGATTAAAGCGTTTTAATGTGTCATTAAAAGCCATTATGGCTGTTCTCCTCTAATAAAACCTAAAACTGTGTCTCCAGTTTAGACTTGTTCTCATAAAAAAACTGAAACAAACTGCGGTTTGTGTGTTTGTTACCGATGCAGTCCTTCAGCAGTGAGTCCACAGGAGCGGGATGGTCGACGATAGTGAACTTCACGGCTGTCAGCACTGTGCTGCGAGCTAGAGGAGAACCTGCAGGACGACCAGGGTTTTACGGTGCACGGTACGAGAGCTCAGTTCAAACTCCTCTCAGCCTGCGGCTCACCAGAGTTAAGCTGTTGTCTCAGTCTGGGCAGAAGCTGGCCCGGGTTGACTAAGGTCAGCTTTCCCAAACATTCAGCCACCAGGTTCCTGGTTCCCTCCTCTGGACACTCGCAGAGCTGGATCAGCAGAGACCAAACCGACTCCACGAGAGGAGAGAGGCTGGAGGCCTGAGAGGCGCTGAGAGGAGACAGATTAAAGGTTCTGACACAGAAACTAGAGAATCTGATGTTTAGAAGCTGCTGAAGAGGCTGAAACTCAGCTGTTAAAGGGATCCATGATTAGTTGTAACATTAGACTTTATTTGATGAACATTTATTTTAACTGTAAAATAAAGACTGTAAAAATACTGTAGGCTGTTTAGTTTTGTAAATTTTTAAAAATATATTTTAACACGGACTGAAAAGCATTCTGGGTAAATGATGACGTGGATAGGTCCTCGGTGCGATGCTGCTAGCYAGCTATATCCACCCTGAAGGTTAATCTTGGACAAWATCTGARGATCGYCTCTTTTAAATGAAACCAGAGAGCGTTGACAGAGAGGAGAAGGTAGAAATGACTCAGCCTGGAACTGAAAATATGGATGGAGGACAACAGAGCTGCTTCKTGGAAGAAGAACCTCAGCTTAGCCTGTTAGCCCCGACTCTATCARCAATATACATGTATAGGCTCAGCGCTAAAAAGAGCCGATCATCAGATCACCTGGCTGTTCAACCAAGTGAAAATGAAGACCCTAAAACCAGACCCAAACCAGTCTTCATTCCATATGTGGCAGGAGTTTCAGAGAAACTGAGACGTTTATTCTCTAAACACGACGTCCCAGTGGCTTTCAAATCCCAAAACACATTACTGTACAACAAAGATTAGTTCACCCCAAGGATCCAGTTCCCCGGCAAAAACAGAGTAATATAGTGTATGCTGTTAAGTGTCAGGAGGACTGTGATCAGTCATACATCGGGGAAACAAAACAGCCACTGTTCAAAAGAATGAGCCAGCACAGACGAGCTACATCGTCAGGCCAGGACTCTGCAGTTTACACTTATCTACAGGCCAGGATTCTGCAGTTTACACTCGTCTACAGGCCAGGATTCTGCAGTTTACACTCGTCTACAGGCCAGGACTCTGCAGTTTACACTCATCTACAGGCCAGGATTCTGCAGTTTACACTCATCTACAGGCCAGGATTCTGCTGTTTACACTCGTCTACAGGCCAGCGGTCACTCTTTCAGTGATGAAGATGTTCTCATCCTTGATAGAGAGGAACAAGAAAAAGTGTCCACCATTAAACAGAGGTGGAGGCCTTCGTGCCCAGTTGTCCTCCTCCTACAATGCTGTTATTGCAAGTATGACTCCGCCCCCTGTGAGCAAAAGGTGTGAATCAGGGCCCCAACGATACCAACACAAATAGGGAGGGAGGGAGGGACAAAAACAAGGGGACGTTGAACCCCGCTTGCACTCACTTCATACACATAAAACACCAAATAACCACAGCCGAAGCATCCAAACCAGTAAGTCAGGTGATGGAGCACATGACCCTCTATGAACAATAGAGCTAATCAAGCCTATTGTTAGGTGATAACCCTCTTTTGCATGTGACTAACCTGTTTGTCCATGTGGAGGCAGTGCTTATAATTATGAGTTCACCTGAAACTCATCAGACTGAAGAAGTCTCTTGGAGGAGAGACGAAACGTTTCACTAAAGAAGAACCCATCCAGAGGACCTACTGATTTTTTTCTTTTTGATTTTTTCTACCTGGATTACTGAGATGCATCAGGACGTTTATCAAATAAAGTCCAATGTTACAACTAATCCTGGATCCCTTTAAAGTTAAATGAAGCGGTGAAAGCCCACCTGATGACTTCTTTGAGCGAGTGCAGGAGCAGGTACTGCCGCCGAGGCTGAGCTGAGACCTCCTTCAGGATGAAGGGCAGGTATTCACTCTGACTGCCGACCGCCATGCCGCCCAGCGCGCAGGAAGCTGCCGTCTTTATCTAGAAATTAAAACAATCTCCATGTTTCATCATTTTCATGATTTAAATTTAGTCATTTATAACATCTACTCTGTCTGGGATTAATTCTCAGGGTTTTTACCTCCTCGCTGGTGGAGGTAAAGGCCTCCAGGATGACCCCCTGCACCTCCTTACTCCCGCCCAGACTGCCGCTCCTCCCCACCTCGCCCAGACACAACAGAGCCAGGACTCGGGCCGACTCTGGAGATCCGGGATTCTTCACCTGAGGCGACACAAACGCATGAGTCGTTTTAACCAAACAGAAACTAGAAACCTGTCCCCACTGATAACAGGGCCAGACCTGCTGCAGGAGTCCGGCGACGGTGCCCGGCGAGTCTTTGGGCGAGGCCGAGGACAGAGCGGCCACGCAGCGAGCGACCGAGTGGTACGACTGTCTGTGGAGGACGCTGCCGTCTGCAGAGGACTTGGAGCTCTGAAARGGCTCCATGAGAGACTTCAGCAGCTGACTGGAGGAAAAGAAAAACACACAAATGAGATAAAAGTGTCGTTTTCTTAGAGGAAACYTTAAAACACTGACAACTTCAGAGTGAACTATAGAGCTTTGCTTTAAAGGGCCTGTGACAGCAGATTTTTGTAATAAACATGAATGCATTTTTTGAGAAATAACATTGATAACATGCTGCAAAACAAATTTCACGTCACTGAGATGAACGYTTGTTGAGATATTTGCAAGTGAAGAAACAGGAAGTGATGTCAAAGGGGAATGTCTGCATGTAAACAGAATGTTTTAACAAAAGCTAACAACACAGACTGTAGAGAAGAATCTGATGTTTCTTTAGATTATTTTGAGTCTCTATCAGAGATGAAGAAGAGTTGTGCCAGTTATGTGACAAAATAGGTAAAATCATGTGTACTATGCCACTTTTCTTAAGTATAAAAATGTTTTCTTTGACTTTTTGTATTTGAAGGATAGGCGTGTCCCAGGCACCTTAAAACCTTTATTTTGAAGGGATGTTTTGTTGTGCTTCATCAACAGAAACCGTTGCTCTCGCGTCCTAACAGAACCACAGATTAACAGAAGAGCCTGATCTCATCTGACGGATCGTCCTTATGTCACCGAAAAACAGAGAAACCTCRGGAGAAGAGGATCGGCTTTCCCCGAGTTCACTCCGAGCCGTGAGATATCATCTGCTCGTGTCACACATCAACCCAAAACGAATTATTCTTTTGACTGAAGGCCTGGAGAGCCACAGAAGACATTACAACACTTCCAGCAGACTGAGTATCACAGCCCGTGATTAGTGGACTGATTTTTATCCGCTGGAATTTGTGGAGTTCCCCCCGAAAACTGCAATCACGTCATTATTGATTTCTTAAAATAACACGGCGGAGCTGACTCAGATGTGACTCGGAGTGACGTCCACACACAGGAGACGTGATTTAATCTGATCTGGTGACGTGAGGGGAGAAACGATCGGGTTTCACTCTGCTGTTTTTAAATTCTGGAAGATAATGTAATGGCTTTTAATCACGTAAAGAGACTTTAACGTTGTGAGTTTTGGACGGTTTTCGCGTCTCCTGATGAAATAACAGCTGTTTACGAGCCTGAGGGAAACACCGCGTTTTTACATGATTGTATTTCTAAACTGCCGGCTATTATTTGCAACGTCAGCTTTAAAAACGACCCAATTATAATCGGCAATTATAAACCCGAGTGGGTCAACAAAAACATTATCAGTTATCAACCCTGAGCTGTTTTCCCACCAGATCCTCGTCGACCCGGCTGCAGCACTTGTCCCAGTTATCACCTGACAGCGAAGTCAATTTAACAGAGTTTATGTTGGTTTGAAAGTCATTTTTGAAATGTTGAGCTCACCGCCTCCTCTGGACTCACCTGTAGCCCAGGTTACTGGCTTTGGACAGAATCAGGGCCTGAAGGAAGTCCAGGATGGCTCCCAGAGCACCTCCCTGCAGCAGTGGGGAGTGGATGAGTCTGAAGACCCCCGGCAGCACCGAGGAGCTGATCTTCGCCAGCGAGGAGGAGAAGGCTTTGGCCATGACCGTCAGCAACGTCACGGACACCTGAACAGAAACACGCAGGCTATACGTGTGTCCAAGAAGCTTTGAAACATCCTTTTTTCGTCACGTTAGTCGATAATTTTCATTATTCAAAACTGTATTTGGTATCAAAAAGTCTGAAAAAAATCCTTTTTACACAAAGAGCAGAAAGAGAGGCTGATAAAACCAACAAAGTACCATAGATGCTAACAGCAATTCAGTCTTAATTGTAGGCCTGATCATGTTAAAATAAAAAAAGTTTTATATATTTTGGTAATGTTCTAATATTTTTTACATGATCTGTTAGCATTTAGAGCATGTGTCAAACTCAAGGCCCACAGGCCAAATGTGGCCCGTGGGTGACTTCCAGCATGCCAATGAACCCCACCTCAAAAAATTAATTAATTTAATTTAATTTAATTTAATTTATTTTGCTTAATTTAATATAAACATTTATTTTGAATATATTTTAAACTTTAAATTTCTGATTCAATGTAACAAAATAAACAAATTTAAAAGGTGAAGAATAATACTTGTCCGGCCCTGAACTGTTAGCTTTAAGCACCTGTGGCCTCTAGTTAAATATTTCTGTTTTAATGTCTCAAAATAAGCTGGTGTAAAGCCAGAATTGATCATAAACCGCATCTCCCATAATGCATGTTGATTATTTTTCCAGCAAAACGATGCATCCCACCACTAGGTGGAGCGGCACTGGCTTCAAATATAGCCGGCGAAATTTGCCTTTTAAAATCTTCATTTAGCTGCATTTTTACAGCCCAGTTGTAGTGGGAAGTGGGAATTTACAACTCACAAGTCGTAAATTTAAACTGGAACCACCCTCCAGTGGGAATTCCCTGTCGGAATGTGAGAGAGTTCAGAATTCAAGATGGCAGCTGCTAAACACAGCAATTTAGCTCAATATCTGTAAAATTCATGGAGTTGTCATTTATGACTGATTAGCTGTGGCGGCCATCTTGGATTGGGTATCCAGGATTAGTTGTTAGGTCGGCTCCCCGCTGTGAGTTTTTTTTCTCGGAGCTACAAATGTTCTGACTGCAGGTGAGATACTGACTGCTCATAGGTACTTAATCCACCAACATTCAGGGATTCGATGAACCTGAGCACCTGTGACACGTGCATGTCGCTCTCGTCCACCAGAGGGGGGATCTCGTTCAGAACCGGCTCCAGAGCCGCGGGTTTGATTCTGGCGGCGTGATGAGTGACCAGAGCCGTGAGACACGCCAACGTGCCGAGCTTCAGGGCGCGCTGGTTCTTCCTCAGGAAAGACCCCAAAACTGACAGGGCCTCTGGGAGGATGGAGGACAGGTCGATCTGAAGAGGGACAAAAGTTATTTTTATGTTTTAATTATTAAAAATTAAATTAAATTAAATTAAATTAAATTAAATTAAATTAAATTAAATGAAGTGGAAAGAATGAAATGAAATGAAATAAAATGAAAGAAAAGAAAAAAGAAAAGAAAATGAAATGAATTAAAATAAAATAAAATGAAGTGAAATGAAATGAAATGATATGAAATGAAATAATGAAATACAATGAAATGAAATAAAATAAAGTCTAACTGAACCTTTAATGGGGAAGCAGAAATCAGAGTCAAGGTTCGAACTGCCGTCAGTCTGGTTATCTCATTTTTTAATCTCTCCAGAAAGATCCTCAGAACTCCCTGAAGCTCCGCCCCCAGGTGGTCGCCAAGGTGACACACCAGGTGGCCCATACAGGAAATGGCTCTCTCCTTCACTTCCTGGTCGATGTCGGTTGCTTTAAGTCTCTTTATTGTGACGGAAAACACCTGAAAAAAAAAATCTGGACTCAGATAACAGCTGAATCAAGACAAATAACAACGTAAACAACAACAACCGACTCTTGGGTTGAAGGAATAATAAAACCTGCAGGAATTAATTATTCATTTTTAGTTTTAAATCCATATTCTGAAGGAAGCTCAAACACTACAACCAAGAAGGACCATAGAGAGGAGAATTGATCTTACCTCTTTGACGAAGAGTTTCGGGTCAAATCCTCCGGAGGAGCTGACTCTGACGAGCTGCTGAGTGACCAGCAGAGCCTCCGAGGTGATCTTATAGAAGGAGTCCTCAACACACGACAAGACCGCCGGCAGCAGGACCTGCAGGGTCCACAACACAGGATCAGGCTCCACTCATTGGGGAAAAGTTTTAGGCAGCCTTGGTATGTGTTTATAAACTGAAACAGCTGGACTAGTGCATCCTAATTTTAACATAAATTAATTATTTTAATGCAACATAGTAATTTCTGCATTATTTGGGGGGAGAGATCACTTCCTAATAAATGTCCTTACAGAAAATCTAACTGCTCATTTTAAATCAATACTTTTAATACTTTAGTACAAAAAATATCAGATACTTTAAGACTTTTACTCAAGTAATATTCCTAAAAGAGACTTTAACTTTTACTAAAGTAAATTTTTGGTAAGGTACTTTTACTCAAGTATCACTTTGTGGTACTTTCTACAAGGCTGGAAGAACCTGCATGTGTGTCTGAAAGGCCTGCGGAGGGTGGGAGAGGAGGAGGACGTTGAGGAAGGAGAGAGCGTCGATCCTCATGGTGGAGGAGCTGGACTTGTCTGTCAGGGAGAAGACGACGCCTGCAGGAGGGACGAAGAGGATGAGGTGGAAAGCGGAGATTTAGTTGTGTTTTATTTTGTGCGTGTGCACCTGGTATGAGCGCAGGTACGTGTTCCTCCAGGGATCCAGGAACGGTGTGAGCCAGCTCCGTGAGCAGACAGAAGCATCCCTGTCGAGACCTGACGCTCTTCTCCTTCAGCTGTCGGTGCAGAGCTCTGACGATGGCTGGAACCTGCAGATGTTCACACGTTTGTCTCTTTAGTTTCTCCTCCGTTAAATTCATTCAGGAGCTACGAAGCGGCACCTGTGTCCTCAGCAGAGCGACGGCTGGCTCCTCCTCCAGGCGGCCGGCCCCCGGGTCGGGGAGGCCGTGGTGACCCAGGCGGGTTTGCCTCAGCAGGGCGGAGAAGGCAGCGAACACGTCGGCCCTCACGTTCTCCTCGCGCTCCTTGAAGCGGGCCAGCAGGGCGGGGCAGATGGAGGAGTAGAAGGAGAGCAGGAGGTCCCGGCGCGTGCCCACCAGCGCCTCCAGACACTTGACCGCAGAGCGCCGAACCTTCCAGCTCATGTCGTCGTCGTCGCTGTACTCGTCATCCGACTCTGGAAGGAGGATCYTTTAGTAACCTTTAAAGATAAGATAAATAATGAGGCAAAAATAACATAAAAACTTTGAGGAATCACCTTCATCCAGCCCGTCRTCCACGTCCATGCTGTCTTCTTCGTCCTCCTCGCTGTCGTCGTAGTTGTAGTTGGGGTCAAAGGTCATGAACTTCAGACAGAGCTGAGTCACCGTAGCAATGTGAGGCGACATCTCCTTCGGACACCTGACCAGAGACAAGCAGGACCAGAGGTGTAAAAACTMCAGCTACTTCCTGCAGGATGTTTTGGACCAAAGACGACATCATCAGTCTCATTATTTTTAACTGGAGAATTTGCCTTTTCAGTGAAAATAGAGCGTGGATTTCAAAGAAACAAAATATGTACAAAAAATGTTTGAAATTTGTTGTAAAATATCCAAAAAGCTGAAAATAGCAGAAAGGTAGCTAAAACATATCTGAAAAAGCTTAATCTAGCATAAAAAATTGCTGAATTAAGCAGCCAATAGCTACAATCATCTCAAAAATGTGCGTTTCACCGAAAAAAGGTTAACATTAGCTAAAATACCTAAAAAGCAGCTTAAATTGCAYAAAACAGCTGAAAGAAGCATAAAAAGCTTAAGTTAGCAGGAAGAAGCTAACAGAAGCACAAAAATTYTAATAACAGATTAGCTAAAAAGAGCAAAAAGATGGCTGAAAAAGCAGATAAAAAAGATGACATTAGCAAAAAACAAAGCTAAAGGAAGCTAAAATTAGCTCAAATAAGTRAAGCAAAACCGGAAAAAGGTGTAAAGTACACAGTTTTTAATTTTAAATGAGAACAAAAATGGCCATAAAGCTATAATACCTCAAAAAGTATAAATTGCTGAAATATCACAAGTCATAATATGAATGTCCTGAAGGAGCTGAACATTTGATATATGAGTGGATTAAACAGCACAAAAACTGCTGAATGAGATTTGTGCCGCAAAATGTACGATTACAGCTTAACTAGAGAAATTACATTTCCTGCGAAAATACAATCTGAATGCTTACTGCTGAATAATTTAGCTGAAAGCTGCTGAGGAAGCTGAAATATTTTTGAATGCTGAACTATTCATGCAAGCTGAATTTTAACAACTGACGTGAAACCCAAAATTAGCTGAGTGATTGCTGAAATTTGCTGAAGAACCCAAACTGTAAATTTTTTTTAAAAAGTTTCAAGAGGCAGCTGAACAACAKAGAAATACGCAAATAAATTAAAAGGAGTAGAAATATAACTGAAAGGGCCAGAAAAAGATGAAAAAGGCAGAAAGGAACACAAGAAATTTTTTAAGTAGCAGAAATTAGCAGAAGAATAGCTGAAAAAGATTTAAAAATCAGCTAAATAGAAGCTGAAGGAAGCCGAATTTAGCACAGAGCAGAAATAGGACAAAAGTTAAAATGTACAGTAAAGATTTATGAACATTTTGAAGGGTTTAAGTAGATTAAAGAGAGCTCCAATCATTTCCAATGAGATAAAAATGGCTGAAAATGGCTAAATTTTCCAGTTGCAGTTTTTGTGTTTTTGCTTCATGTGTACCTTCTTATAAAAGCTTCAAAAGCATGGAAACAATATTCCCTCAACTCGTCGTCTTCAACACTGGTTAACTTCACCACCAGAGGGATTAGTTTCTCTAAATGTTCACCTGAAAAACACACAAAAAGCATGAAAGTTTAAATTAATTAAAGGCTAAATTTATTTGATTTAAACTGTGATTTTAATGAAAACCCAGATCTGACCGACTCGATGGCCGCCCTGCCGACTGACGGTCGCCAAACACTGGATGTACGTCCTCGTCACCGAGGTGGGCGGGTTCTTGGCCAGCTCGCCCACCAGGTGTTCGGTCAGCTGGGAGAAGAGGGCGGGGCTACAGCAGGGCACCAGGTGGCCGAGGGCCAAGATGGAGCGCTTCCTGACCGCCATTCTGGAGCTGGTGAGCTGAGGGACAATAATCAATGAGTTCATAGCAATTACTTTTAAATTTATAAATTTTTAATGTAATTTACAGAGATTCTTAACCCATGGACCACGTGCGCCACCTTGAGGGCCTCAAAAGAACAACAGTTTTTAACTTTGGGCCGCAGAGGGCCGTGGGACCGCATTGATTTTGAATAAGGTGCAATACACTTTCTCACCACTAGTAGCAGAAGAAGAAACTTAGATACCTGCCGAAAATGGAAACTTATTTTAAGGGAAAAGTAGAAGCAAAAATGAAGGTAACTCATTAAAAAACACCAAAGTTTGTCTCTAATATGAAGAGCAGCTTCTGTT